>NW_028241360.1:0-264027 GCF_964263255.1 Lissotriton vulgaris | reverse complement strand
GCTGTTATCTCCCACCCATAGAATATCTCGAGTTCTGGTAAAGGAAGGACGCAACGGAAAACCACTATGGAGTGGACCCTTATGGGAAGGACTCGCTAGGTGGTTGGTATCGGTCACATTGAGGACATGGCAAATGAGGACGAAAAAAAAAAAGAAAAAAAATAGCTCAATTGTGTCATGACCCACTGGGAGAATGTAGCAAAAACGTCTTATTCCCCTCAAGTGTTATTAAACCTATTTGTAAATGATTCTGTTCAGTACTTGGGTGGATCCAATCTTGACACACCAAAATCATGCAACATACAAAATTCAATTCTTCTCTTTTCTGCTGATACTGTTTTGCTGTTCTTGACAGAGATTTCAATGCAAAATTAATCAACAGATTCGCAAAACATTGCACAGCAAAATATCTGACCATAAATGTTGCAAAAATAAAAGTCAAACTAATGAAGACTGCTCCATCTCCTAAACAGAAGTTTTCAGAAAGGGACAACATGTGAAAAGCACAGAAATGTTGACATCCTAGGCATTCTCTTCCATCAGAAAGTTTGATTGATCCTCTAATAATGTAAAAGCTATTATTGCTCAGATGTAATAAAACCAATGGTAGCCAGCAACTGAGCCCAATCCCGCAAGTAAGGTGCATCAACCCTTTATGGAGCTGAACTATGGACCAAAGCATTTCAAGCAGTAGAAATGAAGATCCCTTTTTTAACTGTGACCCGGTAGCCCCCCCCCCCCCCCCCCCCCCCCCCCCCACCGATATCTTTGTGGCTGGAGCTAGACATTAAGACCACATTTTCCTAACTGCTCACAAATAGCAAGTCACTGCACTGCATTGGATATATAGGAGAGAGATTAGTTGCACCACATTTACAAAGATGTGGAGCTGTGCAGGTTTTTTCCAGCCTAGCTCCAATGCAAGCAATTTTGCACTATGGTGTAAGGATGCCTATGTTGTGGGTAGGATAGTTTTTGTGCAGCTAGGGTTTGCTTCCTGCACAAAAACAGTCCTTAGAGGTCTGTACCTATTTGTTCAAAAACAGCAGGCTTGCTGCAATATATCTTATATCCCTGCTGAAGGTGGTATCCATTGAATTAGCTGCCACAAATCATCAGATATCACATGTTAAAAACTCTAATATTAATTTAGGATTTGGTCACCTTTGGAATAATACAGTCTTAATTGTATCTGATTTAGTTGATATAAAGAAGGAAATATATTGGCTCTAGTAGCTTAGAGAAACAAGTCAGAGAACAGGGCCAAGGTGAGTTCATTGACAATGAATTACTTTATTTTTAAAGAAACTATTGACCTTGTCTGGATCAAACGGAAGGCAGGCTGCACTTTTCACTTAAAATTCAGACAAGGAATTCTACCTTCCAAACGAGGGTCCCACTCGCCTATAAGGCAAACTGAAAGTGCCCTAAGGGCTGGTCTGAAAGGTTAGCATTTGGCTGTTCGTGGGCCTGTTTTATGGTCTATTTTGCCTTTTTTATTGTTGAATTCTCTGATACTATCACAAACATTGCCTGCAGCAAGCACAAATGCATGCAATCTCCCATACCTTGTAAAACATAGACAACAGTTTAAAACTGTCCAGATTTACTAATGTGGGCTGCATTTTTAGCTATAGTATTCGTTAACGAGGGTCACTTTTATTTTGGTCTCTGGGCCAATTTTGTGTCCCAGTCCCAGTCTGTTCCAGAGTTTATTGGGCAAAGTGGAATAATCAACTCCAAAAACACAACTTTTAAGATTGTAATCTCCTGGGTAAGGCTAATATCTTGCACTCAATGTTTTTCTGCACTAAATCAATGGCTGTTTCCATAAAATGTATGTTACTGTTTTTTTTAAAGTTTGATGTAAAGCAAACTCTGCTGAGACACTCACAATTTGCTACAGAGCAGATGCATTCTCAGTTTGCTATGCTGCAGTATCCAAAATATGGTCTGCCTGGCTAACTATGGGGAGGAGAACCCAGGGTAATACCATCGTGCACAGCCATACCCTTTAAATTAATGAAATTATAAGTGATTGTCTGCGGAGTCACTACTCCACCCTTGTTAATGAGATATTCATATGCCAGTGCAATAGAGCCTGAGGTATAATGGAGAGTTTATGGGTCTGCTTTAGCAATTGTTCAAATGGATTTATTGGAAAGTACCATTTTATGTGTTTAGCTTTTAACCCCTCCCATGCTTGTGACAGAACCGCTCCGTCACAAGCCACGGATGAGCTGTGCTTGTGACGGAACGGTTCCGTCACGGCCCGCTCGCCGCGCCTGCGCGGTGCTGATTTCCGCCTGCGCTGACGCTTTAATGGGCGGGCGGGTTCGTGACGGAACCGTTCCGTCACAAGCACAGCTCACCCGCGAGCCGTGACGGAGCGGTTCCGTCACTAGTATGAAGCCGCCGCGCCGCCGCCCCACCCCCTTAGCGCTGCAGCGGAATAGCCGCCGCAGCGAAGGGGTTAAACAAATGTTTGTTGTTTTGTGATTATATAATTAAATGATTATACAAAGAAAATTGATATTTTATTCTTTTATATTGTTTTGGCATAAGATGGCAAAAATAAAGTTTGACATGATTTCCACCAAATGTAAATTATTTACATATTTAATGGCAATCCTAAAGATTTGGAGCAATTCCTCCAATGCTGGCCCCACTTCGGACATCCCTGATTTAAGCATACATTTCAGAATATGTTAGCAAAATAACATAGTGAATGCTCCATTGAAGCTGGATATATAAAATTAAAGATGGGGAACAGTTATAATGGAGGTCGATTTTTCACTGTGAGATATTGAGTTACATCAAATAGACAACGGGAGTGAATTTCGAGGTGTCCATAAATGAGCTCTGACGCCACAGGTCCTATCTGACAGTGGCTCTCTAAGAGACGCTTCTCAGCAGGGCTTATTTTGTCCAGTCAACATAGGACTGCAGAGAGACAGTGGAGAAGGCATTTGGCATAGGCACAGCGCCACACATATCAACCCGCGTCCTATAGGTCTGTGGACACCAGGGACTGGCGTAATAAACCAGGCACTCCCCCTGGTGACTTCACTACATTTTGAATGTCCACTGTTGCTATGTCACTGCAGAGACTATGTAGATTTTAACAGTGGCTTAGCAAGGTCAGGTGGCACCCGGTGCGGATAAGTTCTTGTCACCCCCGGCTTGACAAAATGGCAAAAAATTGTGCTTAAAACACATATTTTTGCCATTTTGTCACCCCCCTCAGAGATGACACTTGTCATCCCCGGCTTCACAAAATGCCAAAAATATTTTTTTAACGCATATTTCTGCCATTTTGTCACCCCCTCCCCCCCCCCCACACCTCAGTGATGACACCCAGGGCGGGCCACACCCAATGCACCCCCCTTCCTACAACGGAGCACGTTAAGTGCTATATAGAAATAAAACAAATGGCACATGTATGTCACATGTATGTCTCTTAGCACATCACCCACTATTTCAGTTTACTTATTTTAATATATTAACCCCTTCAGTGCTGATGACGAGCCCTGGCTTGTCATGCAGCACGGTGCTTGTGTGCTCATGACGAGCCTGGGCTCGTCATGAGCCATGGAACGCTCTTACGCGGGGCTAATTCCCCGCTGTGCTGAGCGTTGCATTGCGCGGGCGGGTTCATGACAAGCCCAGGCTTGTCATGAGCACACGAGCACCGTGCTGCATGACAAGCCTGAGCTCGTCATCAGCACCGCGGCGCCATGCACGGCCCCCCTCCCCCGCACCGCGGGGGAATTAGCCCCGCGGCGAAGGGGTTAATTTAAAATCACTACAAATAAACCGAAACCATATTTTCATGGTTACCTGCATTTCGATTATATTTATGTTCCCTAGAACGTAAGGTGACAGTGACACACCCAAAAAGCGTTACTTTGTTATACTCTTTTTTTAATTACAAAATGTAATTGAAACACAATAAGTCATGTCTTTGTTATAAACCTTGCAGTTTTACAAAACAATGATTCAATTAAGTTAGTTCCTGGAAACACTCATCCATTATGTGTTCATCCACCAGAAACAGCCTATTAAGTAGATTATATTTTATTAACTTTTCAGAATAACCAATTCATCTTGATTTCGATGCTACTTTTTTATGACTGTCTGTCTCTGACATATAATGGCTGTGTCTTCGCTTTGGCCTTCATTACTGCTCACAGGAAATGCTTCTTATAACAGGAATCACGTCAATAAATCCAAAGAGTATGGCTCTGGAAGGTATGTACCCTGCCTTATGAACTTGCAATTGCCAAATGAATGTGCTTAAGTTATTTGAGAAAATGGCTCAACTCCTACATCCTTGGTATAGATCTTTTTCTATCTAGTTTCAAATGCATGATATTGGACTTCTATGCTAATAAACACCGGTGAAAAACTTCATAATCAGATACAGTGGTATAATCTTCTACCAGTCACCTATTGCATCCAAGTATTTTCAAAATGGCACAGTCCTATTTACGTAAACAAAGCAGATTACCAGAAGGAATTTCCCTCTGCTTGGGAAGTGGTATATAATGCCATTTGACCCACTCACCACCCTGCATTTTATTTATGCATGAAAACCAAACTGCTGTTGCAGGGATTCTGCACATACACAGAACTATGCACAGGAAACCAGTACCTCGGTGTGTAGTGGTGTACCAGAAAACCCACCTCAGTGCCCAGAGCCTCAATCCGACTTGTTTTAGTGTCTCATTCATTCTAAGTACTACACGCGAAGCTACCAATGATTAGATATCCTAGAACACGTAACTCCGTCCCTTTCAGGAATCGCGGGGAGAAGAACACTCTTTCATTTATAGCCTCATACTTGTCCACAATGTGAATAAACGGAGACACAATATAGTTTTAAATGTTTATTTTAACTAACTTGCTCTACAATGCAGTATACTAGCCAACACAAGCAGCAAAAGGCATAAGAACAATATAATTAACATTGTTACAATTCCATAAAGCACAAAAGGGGAAGTCATATTAAAATGACAGTGGAAACAGGACTACTATGCCTTACCTCCCTCCCCGTGATATAAACTAGTTTATTATAAGTATAGAAGACCTCTAGGCTTTGTCAGGGGGACCCCATGCCGCCAAGTTTAGATGCAAGGAATTACATCTCAGGACAAGCACAGCTCTTCGTCGTTGGAATGAATCTCTCAGAGTGCCTTTTCATGCATGCAACACCATATTGAAAGCACTTGACTTTCAGTAGTGCAGCTGTGTTCGATGTTATGTCTATGGGCGTAGGGCCGAGCAAAGTGAATCAACAGCATACATTGTTTTTCGACCTTGAACATGCTGTGCAGACGAGAAGCACAGTGTACAGCTAAATGTGTGAAAAGCAAACGGTTCTCATGTGAGAATGCACCAGCAGCCTATCCACTAGAATGAAGCCAAATAGTAACATGCGCAAAAGTGGCATGATGTCTGCCAAGCATATGCTAACTAATTCTAACTTAGCGATGGCTGCAGTTAATTCTATGACCTCAATGCACTACCCTAGTGGGTACCACCTAATTCCCTTTCACCACTGCCAGACACAGCCAGGCACAAATTGAACTTAAATTGGCTCCTAGGTTCTTGGGTCTCTATAATGAATGTCTTGGGGTTTAGGACCTGAAACAGGAAGGGTCCACAGGGCTTTCTTTCACAACCTCTAACTCCCTAACGGACATAAAGTAAGTCCGAAAATCTAAGACTTGTTGCATGAGCTGCAGCCAGCGTGGCATGGACACTGACCAATGGTTGCCTTTCTGTAAGTTTAGCCTTTACTGCCGCTGACACTTAAGAGTTCGATGGTGCGGTGGCGGGACAGCTGCACTGTCAAACATGTGTGATTATTTCCCACTGTATAATGACTTCAGAGTTCTCGGGTTGGTGCGTATAAAATAGGCACCGCAATGGGAACGTAAAAAACAGTTCCAGCATTGCATGAACTGAAAAGTCCATGCTGTGTGGGAAAATCTGTGCATGCACACAGGGGGACACATTTTGTGCCCCCCCTGTGTGCATCCACAGGGAATGAGGCATAAGGTTTCCTCTCTGCCAGGATTTTCATGAAGGAGAAACCGCCATGGAAACCCCAGTTGCGAGGAAACTCGAAATATGGTTGGCGGTCATGCCAAGCATATGGATGCCTGTGGACCGCTATGCCACTGCCAGGGAACCACGCCTACATGTGGCGCAGGGCTTTACAACATGATGCATCTCCCAGTCTCAAGTGATGCAACGGCGGCGTAAAAGAGGCGCAAGGGGTTTGTAAATTTGCCCCATGGAGTTCATCTGACTGAGCGGATTTGCCCTACAAAGATGATTTTAGCAAAACGCATGCATGTACCTCTTCTGCTTTTTTATAAGGGCTATGAAGATACAGCCCTTAGTTTTTTACAGCTGCACTGTTGGATTGGGTCCTCCAGCAACTGGGTCTTAAAATGGTCTATTCACAAGGCATTTTGGAGGACATAAAGAAATACTGCAGTAGTGCTCTTTTGCGTAACCCTTAATGCGTTTTTGTATTTGCCCCAAAATATTTAAAATCGGAATATTTTAATATATTCAGCAAATATTTATATACAATTAGTACAAATAGAAAGGACTGTGATCTCTTTGCTCGTCTACTAATAGGGAGTTGGATGTTTGAGGGACAATTCCCAATGAAATGTAAGAGTATGTGAAAGAGTACTCCTCTAATACCACTTCCTGTGCAGGAGCAATAGTGCTTCCCTTATACTAGGAGTTAGTTGAGAACCTAACTTGTTCCTTGTTGCACAACAAGTGCATTGTACCCATGAATTGCATATGAAATATATGCCTAAGCCCCAGTTACAAGTTGTACAGATATAGCACAGTGCAAACTCCACACTTGCAATAACCGATATTGTGGGGTAACACATTGTCAGTACTGTGCAATTATGAATAAGACCCCTCAAAATGGAGAATAACTTCATGGGTACCCAATTATGGTATTCTTAGGAGTTTGCTAAGCAAGTAAGTCAAAATTGAGCATGCACTCCTTCCCTTTAAAGAGAAGGAGTGCATGCCTAATTTTGACTTACTTGCTTAGCTATTTATCATTCATACAAGAACTTTGCACCCCAGAGAAGAGTAAGTTCAAACAGGATAATGTTCATTATCATGGAACTGCCTGTCCCTCTGTGCACACCCGCTCCCGCCCCGACTCCCTCCGGCCCTGATTTCAATGAGCATTTACTTTTCCTGAGCTGCCACTCCTTCCCGCGATCTTCACTTCACCGCCGCTCCTCTTCACCATGACGCGCCCGCGCTCCTCACTTCACCGCAGCTCCATGCTCACTTCACCGCAGCTCCATGTCTCTCCTCCTCGTCATTACGCACGTCGCGGCCAGCGCTACGTCATGGCCAGAGCAGCATCTCGGCTGGCGCTACTTTCAGGGCACTACTTTTTTTTAAAATTTATATTTTTAAATGTACGTTTTATTTTTATTTTTTATAGCCTATGTCCATCTGCACACCCTGACAATTTCTACAATGTATCGGGTGTGTGGATTGGAGCTGTGGTTCCCGAGTTTACCTTGCCAAAAGGTTTGTGTTCTCTCTTTATTATAGTAGTATAGATTCCATTTCTTATCATTTCAAAATACGGTTTACAAGATGCTACCATACATGAAGCCCTGAAAATGGTAACAACTATTGCTCATTCATTGTCTAGCACTGCTAATGTTTAGTTCTGGCAGGGATTCTTGATCTGGGCTCTTGGACCCCTTACAAGTTCATCTTATGTCATGATATTAAAATCAATTTTTGCACTAGTCAAGAAAGATCCTCATTATATGTGAATAGAGCTTTCAGTTGTATTTGAGTCTGCATGGGTAGCCAATGATATATGTGCATTACTAATGACATTCAGCCGTCTAATTTTCTATATAGAACAAACAAGCAACACTATTCAGATTACAATAGAGGTGGCAGGTAAACTATTATGATACTTGCCATGTCAATAGAACACAAAGAAGAAAATAAGATCCTAGTGATAGACAAAATATCAGGAAAAGTCCTAGAGGAATTAGAGGGAAAGCAGTTGGCCGTTCCTTGGGAACCATATTGTTCATGAGAGACTGGAGAATGGCCTAGCCTAAAGAAGAGGTCCAAGAACTTGAGGCTTCATTTTGTTGAGATTTCATTAGTTAGACTGCATCTATTTACTGGCAATAGATGAACCATGGGTTTGGGTTAATATTAATGTCTCCAGGCTAGATGTAATAAAGGAAACAGGAACATGCTAATATATCGGCTAAAGGATATACAGTACAAATACCATGAAAATAATATAGGAGGAGAGTTAAAAATACCACAAACACGTTCAATAGGTAACAGCACCTAAAAGCACAACATCATTAAATAACAACACATACTCAAACCACTAAATAATACTTTATTCATAGTGATTACATGACCGTTTTTAATGGTAATAATATATGTAATCTTACCTGTAAGATCATTTATGACATGTGTAATAGAGTCTTTAACTTCATGGAGGAGGTCATTGGCATTGGATTTGCTTTGGTTGGTGAGTTTTGGAAAGTAGAGATAAGCATAATTAGAGAATTATAGCGGTTTCTGAGATGTTTTTTATAAACAAATGTTAAGGTTTTCTACAAAACCAAACCATACCTTCTTTTGAACTGAGCAATTCTCATTTAATATGTGTTTCTTTTAATTATATACTGATTCAAACTTCTATGAATTTATCCCCTTTCCTGCCATACATGGTCTTTGGTTTTGTACAAAGTGAGGACTGTCTACAGGCTTAGTACCACGTTCCCAAATTACCACAGGCAACCAACCTCACTGCACATGGCTTTTGGCCATGTACAGCAAGGTTGGCCATAGGGTCTGACTGTTGGCCATCTGCAGGAAGTGTTGCCCACATGGTAGCTAAGCCCACTGTTCCTGAAATTTGATAGTGCACTGTGAGCATTGGCAGCAGGGCCAGGCCTTTGGCCACGTGTAATTTTTATGTCAAGGACTGGATGCTGGAAAACACTCTGTTTCATATGCTTTTGACAGTGCTAACTTGGCCTGAGGGCACTAGAGCACTTTACAAGAGAACAAGATTACTTTACAATTATGTTTTGAGAAAGAGGGAAATTAAGTGATTTTTCTCAGCATTGCGGAATTTTGAGTCCAGGCTAGTATTTGAACTTGGCTCCACAGTTCCAAAGTTGGAAACTTTAACCACTAGACCTCATATTCTCTCTTTCTTGTGTACTATTCATTATTGTACAAGGAAATAGTGACTTCTAACATTTGCCACAGTGCCAACCACAAAGAAATGCACACATCAAAGTTGTCAAGTGTCTCATTAAGATGGTGACCGTTGGGAGGAAAAAAGCACAAGGGTAAAAAGCCTCCCCTGCCATTCTGCATTTCCTGATTGGAGATGTAATCAGCAAGATGCAAAACTCCACCGGACATCAGGGAAGAGAAATGAGCCAGGCATTCACCCAGAAGTAGAAATTAGCAGAAGGTCTAACTAATAGAAGCAAAACATGAGTGACAAAATAATAGCAAAGGGGAGAATGACATAAAGAAAAATTAGGAATGAATGAATTGTGACACAACTTCTGATGAATAAAATGAAGCCCTCTCTCCTAACACTGATTGGCTGTTGCCAACCAATCAGTATTATGGGGTGTTTCACATCAATGAAAGTGTGTTGATAGGACTGAGGGATGATTATTGAGAAGTAGAGATAATGGATGATGAAAGGGGAAGATAATTAGAGAAGATGGATGAGAAGTATGGTCGTTGGATGAGGATTAGGGATGAGAAGTAGGGGAATGAATGAGAAGTAGGGGTGAGGAATCAGAAGGAGGGATGAGGAATGAGAAGTATGGATCATGGATGAGAAGTAAGGATACTGGATAAGAAGCAGGGATGAAAAGTAGGGTTGATGGAATAGTAGTAGGCATGATGATTGAGAAAAGGGGTATGAAGTAGATGGGTAAGAAGTTAAGTTGATGGATGAAGAGTATGGATGAGAAGCAAGGACAAGGGATAAGAAGTAGGGGTGATGATTGAGAAGTAGGGATGAGAAGTTGGGATGATGGATGAGGAGTAGAGATTAGAAGTAGGAATGGGTGGGAAGTAGGGATGAAAAGTAGGGGTGATGAATGAAAAGTAGGAACGAAATGTAAGGGTGAGGGGTGAGAAGTAGGGATTATGGCTGAGAAGTAGGGACGGGTATAAAAAAAAGTAAAGATAATGGATGAGAAGTATGGATGTAAAGCAGGGATAGGGGTTGAGAAGTAGAGATAAATGATGAGAAGTAGGGATGAGATGTGGGTATGATGGATGAGAAGTAGGTATGCTTGATGAGAAGTAGGGATGACAGATTAGAAGTAGGGATGAGAAGTAGGAATAATGGCTGAGAAGAAGGGATGAGAAGCGGGAATGAGAAGTGAGGATGATGGAAGAGAAGTAGGCATGATGGCTAAGAAGTAGGAATGAAAAGTAGGAATGATGGATTGAGGTGGGGATGTGAAGTAAGGATAATGAATAAAAAGTAGGGATGATGGATAGGAATTAGGGATCAGATACAGAGATTAGGGATGCTTAATAGGGGTGATGGAAGAGAATTAGAGTTAATGGATGGGAAGTAGGGAAGCGTAGCAGGGATGAGGGATGAGAATTCGGGATGATAGATGAGAATGCGGGATAATGGATGAGAAATAGGGATGAGAAGTAGCGATGAGGAGTGAGGAATAGGGAAGTACTAAAATTAATGCTGTACGTGTGACCACCAAATCACACTCGATTTTTAGGATACCCATCCAAACTCTGGGATTAGCATCAAATAAAGTGCTGCAGGGTAGTGCAAGAAGCTCTCCTAACTCCTGTGAATGCATCAACTCTTTGGTAAGCTCTACCCTCAGCTGAGTTGGCCTCAGGTTAGCTTACATCCATTACCTGTTCCCACAGCAGTGGGATGTGCTACTTCGTATTGGCAGGAACAAAATAAAGTATACAATAAAGCATAGAATGATATTGGACAAAAATGCTCCTTTGTGACCAACATTGTTTGTTGCATTTTTTGTGCCTTGTGTTTTGTTTGCAAATTATAATTTTTTATTTCAACAACGGTAGTTGCAAACTAATAGAAATTACTTAGCATCTTGACTTACGTGTGGGCCTTCTTGTAGTGTTTCACATTTTTTTCTTTGCCAGCATGTTCACTCTGTGCTCCAGATATTTTTTCTCATTTTATGCAGTAGTGTGCAACGAAACAGGGAGTAGTATCATTGTCCTCTCAGAAATACTGTAGCACTTCCTCAGTATCAGTTCCGATATCCTGCATTTCCATTTTGATGGTGGTGGTGTTCCTCGGGCAATGTTGGAATTCTTGTCCTGTGAACCCTTTCAAATACAAAGATTGTATGAGCCTTTGTTTAATGGGTGTCTCAAAGTAATATACACATCCTTGACTCAAACTTAATTAAACATCACACAATTTGAAATTAACCAGTCTTGGGTTATTTTATTTTTGGCGCCTATAGAATGACTAAACAACACTGGAGAAGGTGACTATGCACACGGACCTCGCTAGCGCTAGCTGCGCTTTTTGCCTGCTCTTCGGATTTTAAAAATCCCGTTTTATATTTGATTTGATTTGTGTAACTTTTACCTTGTTTTTAGCTGCACCGACCCCCCTGGCCTCATTCTTGCACCATAAAACCCCCCTGGGGACCATCTCCACTGCCTTTGGCGGGTCCGGGATCACGGGGCACCGGGGACGACTTTGAGCGCCATCTTGCATTGGGCTGGGGCACTCTCGCGCAATCTCGCGAGATCTCGCCCTTCTGAGCCTACTTGAGCCTCCTTCTGGTCGCGCAGCGGTGACGCGCAGCGGTGCGCCTTTCAGCGCGCCTGAGTCAAGCCAGAGTCCTGCCCGTCTGCGCCCGTCTGCGCCCGTCTGCACCCGTCTGCGCCCGTCCGCGCTAAGGACGAGCGGACTGCGGCAGGACCCTGTGTTTTGACACTATGAGTATTTCGTACTCTAGCCAGGACCTCCTCCGGATTAGACATAGTCTGCCTTCCTGTCCACATTCAGATCTGCATCCCTTGTGTGGCCCCCACTCCTGCCCATGTGGTCGGTGGGAACTATCAGCACTGCTGTTAGCCCCCAGCCAGGTACCATTACATCGGAAGAAGGCACCGCCCCCTCCTAGCACCATCAAACTTTGGCACCATAATGTCAGGTCTCTGCCGAAGCACCACCGAGACATATACGAACTGATCTCACTGGAAGGCCCTGATGCCTTCTTCATGACGGAGACCTGGCTAGGTGACGAGGACGTGGCCATTGTCAACTTGGCCCTTCCTCCGGGCTATGCAATCCACACCCTAAATCGTAAGGGAAGAGGAGGTGGTATAGCCGTGGCTTTTAAAAACTGCCACACTTGTACCTGGAAGCCCATGGACTTGATTGGGGCTGAGTGCGCCCATTTTTCCATCTGCGTTGGGCACACACAAACCTTATCAGGTCTTCGGATATATCGGCCCCCAGGAAGTGACTGTGCCTTTAGGAAAGCTCTTCCAGAGCTGGTCAGCTCTCTGTCTTTGTCCTCCTCCAATATAACCATCATTGGCGACCTCAATATACACTTTGATGCCACTAATATGCCAGCGGTTAGTAGTCTGCTGGACGATCTCGAAGCAGTGCAGTTATTTCAACTGGTCCGTCTTCCGACCCATGAGGGGGGTCATACCCTTGACCCGGTTTTCACTAACCTTCAATTGGTCGAGGTTTCTCCTCCTAGACCTATGGGATGGAGTGATCACCATCTCATTGAGCTCCGTGTTACTACAACAACACGCCATACCGGGAAACCTGATAAAACATCTTTCAGGCGCCCCTGGAAAAAGCTCAAACTGGAGGACTTCCACCGCTTTTTGACCACCTCTCCTCTGGTTCTTAAAGAGGACGTCGCAACTGGCTATAACATCTTCTGCGATTGGATTGTCCAAGCGCTTGACGCACTTATTCCAGCTAAATGGAGCAGAAATCGCTCTTCTCAACCTAACCCCTGGTACACAGAGGCACTTAGACGGATCAAAGCCACCTGCCGTCAAGCCGTAAGAGCGTGGAGGAAAAACTATGACAGAGATCTAAAGGTACACTACCTGGCGAGGGTTAAGACATATCATAGAGCTGTCTGTCGGGCTCGGGCCGACTACTATGCTGGAGAGTTTCAGGCTAGTTCCAATCCGTCCAAGCTGGTCTTTAAGGTCTTGAAGGAGCTCACTGCGAACAGACTTCCTAACTCGGAGATTTGCTCCCTTGCGCACTGTGATTTGTTAGCCAGTTTTTTTGTGGAGAAGGTAAATACCATCTACCGTTCCTTTCCCAAAACTGATCCTGACAGTACGACTTTTACATTGCGTACATCACAGTGCCTGACTATTCTTCCCACACCATCGGAACTGGAGTTTAATCTACTAGTAGCCAAGGTTAAGTCTGGTTCGCCAGATGACCCTTTAAGACCGACCCAGTTTCTGGACTCTGCGTCCATTTGCCTTCCACCGATTCGAAAATTGGTGGATCAATCCCTCACTACCGGGTCAGTGCCACCTAGCTGGAAGGCGGCCTGTGTTATGCCCATCATAAAGAAGCCGGGACTGGATCCAGTGAAGCCGGAGAGTTATCGACCCATCTCGCTTCTTCCATGGGTGACTAAGATCACAGAGGCCCATGTGAATAACATCTTAACGAAACATCTGAACTCCGCTCACCTTCTGGATCCCACACAGAATGGTTTTAGATCTGGCCATAGTACAGAGACGGCACTCCTATATATGGTTGAACACCTCCGCTCTGTACTAGATGCTGGTCAAACGGCGGCTCTGGTCTTATTAGACCTAAGTGCCGCCTTTGACACTGTATCCCATACCATTCTTATCCGCAGGCTTGGTGAGGCGGGCATATCTGGCAAGGCGTTGGATTGGTTCCAATCGTTTCTCTCGGAACGATCATTTCATGTAGTAGTGCCACCGTTCAGATCAAAACCTCATGCCATTACTCAAGGAGTCCCGCAAGGTTCGGCGTTGAGCCCCACTCTTTTCAACTTATACGTCCAACCTTTGGCGGCGGTTGCGAAGAGTTGGGGTCTCACTATGGTATCGTACGCCGATGATACCCAGCTGGCAGTGGTTCTCAATGGGGACTCTGACCAGTTGGCATCCAACTTTGCGGATGGTTTGAGGGCTGTTGCTGGCTGGCTTACTACCAACTGTTTACAGCTCAACGCCCTCAAAACCGAGGTGATGGTGTTAGGGAAACATCTAGATCTGTGGGGCGCGAACTGGTGGCCTAACGAGTTGGGTCCCCCGCCTGAACCGGTTTCCGAACTTAAAAACCTTGGAGTGTGGCTGGATTCCAAACTCACCTTCGCATGTCACACTAAGAAGGTGGCATCTACTTGCTTTGGCATCCTGCGTGGATTGAGGCCTATCCTCAAATTTTTTGACGCCCCCACTCGCCAGTTGGTGATTCAAGCCAGCATTGCATCAAGGCTTGACTATGCAAGCTCACTGTTCTTGGGTGCCAATCAGGCGGAGGTCCTGCGACTCCAACGGGTGCAGAACGCGGCTGCCAGGGCTCTGGTAGGCTTGCCACGGTTCTGTTCAGCCCGCAGCACAATTTGCAAATTACATTGGCTGCCAGTTGTCAGGCGTATAGAGTTTAAATCGCTGTGTCTCGCATTTAAAATTCTTAAAACCGACACCCCCACCATCCTCCAGCATCTTCTGACCCTGTACACGCCATCTCGTAGCCTTCGCTCTGCTAGTCAAAATTTAGCATCTGTTCCGCGCTTTAAAAAAAGTAGACTTGGTGGTCGCTCTTTCACTGTGTTGGCTGCCAAGCTTTGGAATGCGCTTCCTGTGCACATTCGAGCCTTGGAAGATCTTTTACTTTTTAGGAAGGCTGTTAAAACATATCTCTTCCCCTTGCCTTATTAATATTTTCTTCCCTTTTGTTCTGTTAGTTGTGTTGCCTCTTCAGTTATAGCGCCGGGACGCCCCTTCGCTGGGGCAGCTGTGCGCTCAAAAAACTAAGTAACATAACATAACACTGAGATAGAGCTGTTTTCTCTCTGTCAATGTCACCCCTAATGTAAATTAACTCATCTTTACATCTTTTTGTGAGGCCCCAGCTCTTTCTTGCCCCTTCTCCTGTACCCTACTCTCCTCCTCATGCTGACCTTGTCCTTGCTCTTCACCACCCGCTATGACCTTTAACCCTTTCGCTGCTGATGACGAGCTCAGCTCGTCATCACCCACGGGTGTCGTGTGCTGATGACGAGCTCAGCTCGTCATGGAAACAGCAAAATGGCATTTTGCAGCACAGGGCAAAAATCCCCGCAGCAGCCATGTGGTTAAAACAGGCCAAATATTATCCTATAGTCTCAAAGATTTCAAGGTTGTGGATCTTACTTTGAATCCATAAAATATAACAGGAAATTTAGCTCCAGCTAATGCTGTTTGTGAGGGTGCAACTTCCTATTTTGGGTCCATGAACTCAAACTTAAGTTTTCAACCTGCAAATGCTCACACCCTCTGGTGGGACCTAAAATAGATTCCTGGATCCTCCGGGTTCTTGGACCCAACAAAAATAACCCAAAGCTTTATGATAAAAGGGGGATCCAAGTGGCCCAAGAGTCCCATAAGGTGTGTGGTATTAAGCCCACAAACTCCAACAAAGAGATCTAAGCATGGAAAAACAGTTTGCATGGGGGCCACAGGCTCAAAAGCTAGATTTGTGAATGTCTGTTGCCCTCTGAAGGCAGGGTTTGTTTCTGGTATGGATAACATGGGGATCACCTTGTCTGCCATGCACACAGGCCAGGAAGTTAAGGTGTGTTAACCCTGCCCCATATGTGAAATTTTACGTGTGCTTTCAGGATATCGGGACCCTGCTTCATGGCCTTTTATCGCAGCCACAACAAACATTATGGCTAGGCAGTAAGAGCGTTTCGGTCAGCAAAACCCATACTGTTGTTGTGGACCCAAAAAAGGATGACAGGAGGAAACCTCCCTCATCCAATGGGGGGCTTTTATGAAGCAAATTTGCATCTATGGTCAGACCATGAACTAAGGTTCAAGGATAGCCCAATAACTAGGTGTCAGATGGGTTATTATCTCACAAAGGGACAACTGTCCCATCTGCTTTACTACACGTGCATTCTATCCTTTAGCACTTGTAATAAGGCAGGTAGGATATCAGTCACATTTGTTAATGAGAATCCATCTGGCAAACTCTAAATCAGGCTCCAACTGCTAAAATATCTCTATAAATAAACCCAGTACATTTTTCTTGTACAAATTTTTAAAAACTACTAAATGGATTTGCGGCTACCTCAATGCTTAAGTTGTGAGCGAAAGAGTGTTGGTGCTCAAAGCTCTGCTCAGAAGTCCTTAGCAGGTACAATTAAACTTCAGTGTGCTGAATACCCAGGCTGGTAGACTTAAATCCTCCTCATGCCTCTTTATTCCACTACCGGACGACCCCCTCCCCCTTATCTCACTCGACTGGGGTCTGCTTTCCCCAATTGTGAAGGTTGCATTGTCTTTCTCTTCCACTGTCTTTCTGATCTGTGGGTTTTCCTTATTTTGCACTGAGTAAATATCTGATGCAGGGAAACATTTATAGTCCCCAGGAATAACTGCTGGTGCCTCCCAGTGGGTGCAATTCACTCTAAGGAAGAACTGAGCAACCTAAGCAGCAGTGGAGTAAAGTTCTAGTTTCATGCATAGTTAGGTGGAATTCCATGCTGAGCTTTTTTATAGCAAAGAGAACATTTTAATGTTTCTCCTCTGCAGCCTGTTTAACCCCTTCCCTGCTGGGTACATTCCCCCGCTGTGCTGGGGGGGGGGGGCGCACCCAGCGCCCCCATGCTCATGACGAGCTCAGCTCGTCATGAGCTACAGTGCTCCTGTGCTCATGACGAGCTGAGCTTTTCACGGCCACACCCGTTTCTTTAGAACGTTCAGCACAGCAGGGGAATTAGCCAAGCGTGCAAGTGTTCTAAAGGCCATGACGAGCTCAGCTCGTCATGAGCACCGGAGCACTGTAGCTCATGACGAGCAGCATGCAAGGGGTTATGAATCCAGCAGATTTCGTGCAGAGTGATGTGTACTTTTGGGGGATGTTTTGTGCAGAGTCTTCAAATGGGGCCAAGGTTATAATTGAAAAATCATTAATGTGACACTGTTTAAGACAAGGTCAAATGTATGTTGTGATTTATGTTGGTGACACTCTTAGTTATGGGTATACATACAATTATATTGCATCCCTATAACCCTCCCAATATTGCACTTTTTAGCACAAATCAAGTTGTGTTACTTCTGCAGAGTTACTGTCCAGTCACCCTCAATCGAGCCATGTGGAGGTCATTTTAGTGCCCCCAGTACTTTCTGAGTGTCATATGCTTCCTAAAGCTGCCACAAATGCTGCTGTGATGTCGGAATTCAGCCGCAGGACTGCAGGGCCTCTTGTGGCGTCTTGGACCTCACAAACTGCCTCCCACTTCCCAGCAGCTCCATTTATGTGTGAGGAGTATGCATATTTGTTTCTCAGGCAATCAGCTCTTTTGATGTGTAGTGCTTGTTTCTTTGTCAGCTTATGCAAGGCACATCAATACTATGGCCTTTAGTAAGTAGAGAAGGAAAAGTCAATGCATCATGCCTTGACAGCTACAATGAACCAATGGCTGAAAGGCAAATGAAAGTGGAGTGATCAACATCTGAATGACACTCACAACAATCAGTGGGTGAGGTGGGCTGATCTTTTATTTCTCCCTCTCATTCTGTTTTCGCTCTCATGAAAACAACCTAAAGCTGCTAATACCTGACCCAAAATGTAATTTCATTTGAATGAGTGTGCAGTGCAAATAAATGTAAATGATATAAAACAATTTACATTTTCCTTGTAAAAACAATTACTCTGAGATTATCGGAGGCCTCTATACTAATTCTTCAGCCAAACAAAAGTCCACAGTTTTGTGCTTTAGTCAGATATTGCTGCTGTTTTGATATGATCCGAAATATCATTGCAAGTGCTATAAAAACAATGAAGTCACATGTTTTTTCATATGTGGTAGTTTCCTTGACTACCACAGTAGATTTACCTGGCCTACAATATGAACATATTTTTGACAGTGATGATCAAAGCATCTTGTTTTTGCAATGTACCACTTCCATATTTAACATTTGACTTTGAGTGTTCACTATTCAATAGCTGTTTTGAAAAAAATTATTCTAACAAGGTCACAGACTGCAAAGCCATCCATGTTTGTTCCTAAACAGTTTTTCCTACAAATATTGCAAATGGTGTAAAACAAAACTAAAACATATTAGTTAGATCAATGTTTTGAGTCCACATTTCAAGTGTCTCTGTGTCATCCGCAAATTACTAGTTTAAATCCCAGTGAAGCCTCATAAGCTCATGACCTGTTAGACTGAAAGCCTTAGGGTGGTCTTCTCTCCAACTGTTTCCTTTCTTCCTCCACATTTCTGACCTGCTGGTATTAGCACTATGCACACTTTACCACTGCTAGCCAGTGCTAAGGTGCTCAGTCCTCTGGACATGGTAATAATGGTACATCCTCAATTGGCATATTTAATTTGCTTACAAGTACCTAGTAAAGTGGTCATACATCTGCAGAGGGCCTGTCAATTAAATGCTAATAGTGGGCCTGCAGCACTAATTGTGCTCCCACTTAAGCAGCCCTTGAACCATGTCTCAGGCCTGCCATTGCAGAGCCTGGGTGGGCAGTTAACCCTGCCATGTCGACCTGTCAAATAAACCTTTTACCAGTACCTAACCATCTCTTTTTATACATATTAATCACCCCTAAGGTACACCCTGGACAACCCAGAGGACAGGGTGCACTGTATTCAAAAAGCATCTATTCCCAATTGGGAAGAGATAAACCCTTCAAGTGTAGTATCTCTGGCATCACAAATGTAAAATCCAAACTGATCGTGAAGTTGTATTTTAAATAGTCGTGGACGGTGGACTCCACTCCGCCAGAGTTCACAGACTTTTGCCATCCTGCGCTCCGCTTGGAGTGTGGGGTTTGGCATAAAAACTCAGCCGACCGCCAGCGGTGCAGAGTTTTCCTGCCTGCTGCCTGTCACCCATAGTCTACAGTGAGATAGCACATGGTCCATGGGCGTTTATTCCATGAAAGCCCATAGAAGAGAGCGCCTATTTATATGCAGACTATAATGTTATGAGAGTCACCATCTTTATTTTCAGATTGCTAAGAATAGGTCTTGGTCATACAAAACACCGCCTGAAGGCTGCAGGCTTATTGCGATGCCCCGGTCTCCTGGGGACAGTGCGAGAGCCTTCAGCGATCCTCTGGGTTCATGACATGTTGGTTGGGCTCCTGGCAGTGTGCATGTGACCACTCACCAGAGATGGGAGTGTGACAGCTCCAAGCACCTGTGAGAGAATATGCCAAAACCGTGCAGAAGGAAAGATGTAATGCTATGCATTGTCTTCGAAATGAATATATAACTTGGCAAAAACACAGCCATCAGATCCGCAGGAAAGCCGAGCCAGTAGCAGTGTTGCTTCTTTTCTGCGAAATGTGCTTGCTGTTACTTCTCATCAGCATGTTAGGAGTAGGACATAAAAAGACAATCAATATTTCTGGGGTAAACTTTTCGGGTCTTAAATGGGGCGTTAGATCCCACATTGATGTACGCTTCCCTCAAGCAGATAAGTCACAGCAAAGTCCATCATGTGAATGTGCTGGTTATTTTTGCATGGAGAGTTGTTGCCATGGAAATGTAAAGCAGTTTAATGCTTCATTACAGCGTCTAGACCACTTACACCTATCACTCTATGGCAGACTTAACATTTTAAAAACGATGGTCCTACCAAAAGTGCTATATTTGTATCGTACAATACCACTAGAATTCCAACCGCTCTGTTTTAAAAACTTAGAAAGAACTACCTTTCGGTTTTTATGGGGGTATAAACGCCATAGGAAATCATCAAAGAAAATGATACTGAGTAATGAATGTGGTGGATGGAATGTTCCTTATTTTCTTCTGTATTATTTTTCTGCCGTATTGCAATATATAAGCCCCTTAATTTTGGGAGATAGAGTAGAGATGGAGATACATCAAACTCCGTCAATCTATGAAATGATCTTGGGCGAAAAAGTTAAGGGTAGCTTTCTGAAGACTGTAGAGCCCAGTTATCATAAAAAAACAAAATTTAAGATATTAAAAGCAGCTTTTGGAGTTCGGCAAAAAGTGCGAAAACATCTGAAATTATGTAAATTGAACTTTTATACCCCCCTTATATAAAAAGGCCTGTTACCTGAAATTTTTTGCGATCTAACTATGTATAGATGGCAACAGAGAGGAATATGCTACCTGGGTGACTTGTTTAGTGATGATCAAATGCTGTCATTTCAGGAGCTTATGAATACATTTGCTGTGGGAAGAAAAGATTTCTTTAAATTTCTTCAGTTACGAAGTTACCTACTAAATCATCCTTTTTCTCCCCCATCTAAAGTCCCACTGTTAGAACTTCTGCAAAAAAAAACCCGTATAGGAGCAATTTATATAAGTTTAATTCAGGAATATGGCACTGATTTAGGACAATGTCAGCAGAAATGGGCTAATATTTTAGGTATACCGGAAGTTGATATTTTGTTATCAATCAAAATGGCATCAGAGTGTTTAATAACAGGGATGATGAAATCACAACATTTTATGTGTATTCACAATTTGTATTATACTCCTAGCAAAGTTGCCAAGTGGAGCACGACGACCGGCACAAATTGCAGCCGATGTGGCCTATTTTCAGCTGATGTTTTACATATGTTTTTTTCTTGTCCCAAACTCTCGAATTTGTTCCTACATATTGAAAACTTTTTATTTATTATCCTTAAACATGAGGTTAAGATAACAGCGGAGCTGTTGTTATTAGGTATTGATCATACTGTCATTAGGCCAATATCTCTCTCATATTTCTTATTTATTTGCATGGCTGCAGCCAGGTCTTGTATTACCAAAGAATGGATCAACTTAGTTCCGCCGTCTTTTTCTATGTGGCGTGAAAAATTATTGTTTATGTATAACATTGAATCTGCCATATATAAGTTGAAGGGTGTAAAAAAAAGAACTTTGGGGGAGAAAATTTGGGCACCAATTGCCGAATGGATTTAAGCTATCTGTCTGTCTGATTTATTCTCATTTCTTTGTTATAAGATGCCATGTACTCTATGAAGATTGTTTTTTTCTCTCTTGTTTGCTAGTTTATGGCATTTGTTACCTATCGCTGTATTTCCTTGCAATAAAATAATAAAAAAAAATAAAAAAAAAATAAAAAAAGGAAATGTAAAGCAGTGTAGGAAAATCTGCACAAGTTTATGCAGATATACCAATCATAAATAAGGTTTATTCAGTCCAACATAAACACATAGGGCCCGATTTCCAAAGGTAAAATGAGACAAAAGTCTAACTTGATGAATTTCGGTATTCACAAAGGGCATTTACTACCTTTATGAAAGCTGAAAGTCATAAAGTTCAACATTTGGTATTCACAAAGGGCATTTACGAGTAGTAAATGCCCTTTGTGAATACCAAAACTCTTAAACTTAGACTTTCGTCTCAGTTTACCTTTGTGAATCTGGTCCGTAATATACAAAAAATTATTAATAGATAAAATGTTAATAGCAGTTATTTCTATTTTTCGACACACCCATATTTTTAAGTAACTTCAGTAGGATGGATGAAAACATAGTAATTCTGTATACATACTGAGGGGCCGATTCCGATTTCGGTCGGAAGGGCTCTGAACTATGGTCGGAGACCTTCCGACCGTACCGGAATGTGTGGCCCGGATTCCTTTCCGACTGAGCCATTCTAATGGGCTCGGTAGGAAAGGAATCCGACTCGGATTTACGGATTGCGGACGACAGGCTCAGAGAGCATGTCTGCAGTCCGGAAATCCCTCTGTACTCCCTCGGTTGCCTCTTTACGACCGAGGGAGTATGATGGCAGCTTTTCAATGCCTTCTTGTGCCAGTGTGTCTGGCACGAAAAGGCAGCCAGAAGCTGCCTCTGGGGCCCCCAGCAGGGCCCCCATGGGTGTGAGGCTGCCGGATGGCGGCCAGGGGGCACCTATGGTGCCCCTCCGTTGATCCCTGCACCCGGTGGCAGGCACCTTGGGGTGTAGGCCACAGGGTGCAGGGATGACATGCACCCCTGCTTTCAATAATGCAGGCATGCATTCCGCTCGGAATGCATGCCTGTAGTGTTAAGTATACAAATGTAACCGAACCCTGTTCGGTCGCATCGTACTAGCAGGGCTGTAACCGGCGACAGCAGGTCGGTCGGTCAGTTACAGCTCCTGGCCAATATCGGGCGGACTCAGGTCCGTCCAACATCGGAATTGGGCCCTAAGTGTTACCCTCCAGACAGTAGGTAACCAAAATGGAAATTGCATTATGCTAACATGGACATACATCGGGGTTAATCATGGAAGGCTGGTGGTATTTTAAATGGTGATCTACTGTACATGCTCAGTCTTCAGTAGGTCGAAAAACCATCAAACACTAAATATTATCACATCTGTGTACTTTGTTGGATGATGTGTGTTTACTGAATCCAGGACACACCTTCTCAGCGCTACTTCCATCCCATACCGCTGTAGTAAAGCTGTGAAGTTCTTGCAGAATCTGGTATTGCAGCTGTTCAGTTTTTACTCCGAGGTGAAAGGAGGCGAAGGAGTTTTAGAGCTGAGCAGCCACCCCTGCCACTTCCCTATGTCTCCTATTTAAAGAGGCTCTCTAGAGGCTTTTTTGAAAAATGGTGCTCAACCACAAACGTTTGCCGCAGCAGACAATAAAGCCGGGCTGCATATCTGGAAGAATGAGAAAATGGACCTGGCTCCAGTGCCAGGGAGTCTTCATGGCGCTTTCTATGCGGGTGACGCATGCCTTGTGCTGCACACAGTTATCAAGCCCAACTCTACCTCGTACCACCTGCATAACTGGCTGGGTGAGTAGCAGACGTGTTTTATGCTGAGCAGTGCCATGCAGTGAAGTAAGCAGCATTGTTTCTTTCTCTTGAAAACATCTGGCTTTAACGACCTGTGAAACCCAATATGCATTGTTTTAAAGATGTGTTTTTAAATTTTATAAGGAGCTTTTTTTGGCTGCCATGTCAGTTTCATTTACATTTAATCTCTACTTCTTTCATGCAGTAAAGAAGGAAATAAAATTAAAGGGCGCCAGACCTGTTTCATCTCGTGGAATTGACAGTGAGAGATTTGCAGCCAGGCCACTGTGCATCATTTCTTCTGGAGGCACGTACTGTAGGGTAAAGCTAGCGCCCTCCAGAGCGAGAAAGCTTTTTGGGGTACTGAAGACATTGGTGAAGAGTCTAAATTATGGTGGTCGAGCAATACACTGCCCGCTCACTGACCTCCACTGGATTTGGCAGAGTTTTTTGTCACTCCACAGAATTCGGCTGAGTGAAGCTCTGCAAACTCTACCCAGGAGTAATTTTAAATTGCAATTCTGAATATATCACTTTTAGAAAGTTGGCCTTTTCTTACTTTATGAAAGGTTGCACCAACACGAGATGTGCTGGTGTCTCCAGGGGCACAGAAGGATGCTAGAATTCTGCCAAACATGTTCTTCCAAATAAACGTTATATTATGTGTCTTGGAAGTATTTTATTCATACTCAATTCATCACAATTGATGAGGCTTTATCAATCCATCTCATGTATAAACATCTGTGTTTATAATCAAAACGAGTATTTAGTTGCATATTTCATCATTCCAATGCATTTCGGCTATAATGCCTTCATCAGGGAAATCTACGAAGAAGAACAAAAACTTCCTCAATTTCTACCCCTTATTTCACAAATATACAAAAACACCTTAATGAACAGTTAACACATGTTAATATAGTCTGTATCTGCCATCTAATCCATTAGTTATAAACTGTACAGTAAATTATTAATTAAATCCAAAAATAATTTCCTCATGGTATATATGCATTTTGTGTTATATTAAGCATCTGTTTGTAACACAAAAAAGCTTCAGGCCCAATAACTCGATCCTGTCTACCCTATGTCGAATACTCAGATGTTCCATCTTGTATTCCATGGGAGTTTGCAAAGGGTCCAAGCGTGCAGGTATAACAATTTACGCTATACTACGGCTCTACAACATTACGCTGCATGTTTACATCGCAAATCAGCCCACAATTGCTTACGTTTACCTGCTGAGAATATTATTCTCCTGCGCGCCGGTTTATCGCTATCTTGCATTGTTATATCTGCACGCTTGGGAGAAAGAGGTGGTGCTCGCAAAGTCGCCATTGGACTGGTTGAAGGATGGCGGCAGCACCAATGTCCAGAGCTGAGGATTGACTGTCCTGACCTGGAAGCTGGAGGTCGAGGTCAAGAACCATGTCCCCAGCTTGGACCCCTCTGGGATCCATGAAGGCGTCCTTGGGGAAATCCACAGAGGGGACCTGGGATTACTTACCCCCCACTAGCACCTCCAGTGCCTCCACCTATCTCCAGGTGTCCTCCGGATCTGTTAAGAAGTAGGATGTCTGGTCTGCAATAACTTCAAGCTTTTCAGGAAGGTGCAGAGACAGAATATCGAGTTGGAAATGTTGAATACACAAATATCGAGTTGGAAATATCATGATGCAGAAGTATTGGCAGCAAGCATATCGTGGTCAATAATGTCGACTTTGAAAATATCGAAGTCATTAACCTCTTGCACGCTGGCCGAATTTTCACGCTGTGCAGGTGAAATAGAGAGTGGACGGGGTTCGGATGGCCCCCAGCCATTGTTAGCACACGCATGGCGGCCGAGGGGCCATCCGCAGCATGCAAGGGGTTAATATTGTTTGCAAAAATATAATTGTTTAAAATATCGATGATTTAATTAGTGTTATGTATTTTATTATGTATTTTAAAAGTATATGAACTATATTTTTGTATAAGTTTTGCTTTTGTTTTTTAATATATGTGTCACATTTTTAGTAGTTATTAATTTTATTTTAATTACATTTTGCGTTTTTTAAGTTCTGTAGCAGGTTGTGGGTTTATAGGCAAAAGGGTGGGAAGCAATTTATTTATAATACATTTATTATTATTTTGTATGTATAAATTATTTAATTTATATTTTAGAGTGTTTATTGTGGGAATCAATTGAATATTAATTATTTATTAATTGCTTGTTACATATTATGAATTAATTGGTAATTAATTATATTAATTGTGTTATTGTTTTAGGAGCGGGTGGTGGAGTTTATGGAGGAATAGGGTGGCAAGTAATTTATTTATTATTAATAAATAATTATTTGTTAATTAATGTTAATTAATTAATTACAATTTAAATATAGTAATTCATTTTAGATGTGAGTTGTGGGGTTTATATTGGTAAAGGGTGGGAAGTAAATTCCTATAATTTAATTAATAAGTTGTTGTTAATTGATATTAATTTATTAATGTAAAGTTTGTTATGGAAATTGTGTAATGATTTTCAGGTGTGGGTTGTGGTGTTTATTGGGGTAGAGGATGGAAAGTAAGTTATATTTAATTAATTAATAATTTGTTGATCATTAATATTAATTTATCAATTCATAAATATTTATGGTAATTGTTTATTTTTGTCTTGTGTTTGTGTGTTCAGTTTTATAGGGGTAACGTTTTTCTAATTAATAATATTTCTTTGATTCATAATTAATTATGTTATTTATGGAGGTGCATTGCACTTTTTGAGATATGTGTTGTGAATTGTGTGGTGCTACAGGTAGGAAAAAAGGATTACATGTATGTAATAATTAATGTTTTTGATTATGAATAATTTCTATTAAAAAGAGCTATTATATATTTTCTTTTTTTGTTTTTTAAAATCTTTTGTGTCTTATTTCATATTTTGTTTGTTATTAATTTTGAACTACTCCAATGGCTATATTCATTTTTACCCCTCTGCTATCTAACACTTTCCCTACTTTTGTACTCACAGGAGTGGGAATGTGGGAATAGTATACCCCTTCCGCTATCCAACACTTTCCCTACTGTTGCACTTACTGGAGTTAGAGTAGTTTTTTTTACCCCTCCGCTATCCAGCACTTTCTCTACTGTTGCACTCAATGGAGTGCAAAATGTTATTTTAAAGACTATTAAATATTTTAATGTTTTAATTTATAATATAATGTAATTTATTAGATTTTATTTTATCGGTGCATGCATGTATATATATTTATGTGTACAATTTCATATATTTATAACATGTATAAATACATTACATTATTCGTTTATTAATTGTTTTAAAGTGAATATATATACATTTTTAGATATTATATATGTGATGTTTACAGTTATTTAAATTAAATTTATTTGTTATATTGGTTAAAATGTATATTAAATCTACATAATTCTTTGAAAGTTAATTTAATTATTTAATATATTTACCATACATAAAACAATCGATATTTACTACATCTATAATTTTTACATCGATATTTTTTATTGATATTTTTATACTTACCGTTATAAATATAGGATGTCGAGATTATTTATGACTCGATATTTGTGTATGGGGATATTTTGGCTGTCGATATTCTACAGTGAACCTTTCAGGAAAGAGCAGGGTATATGTCAGGCCCAGCTCATGGAGCCGTCGCCTAACTCCCAAAAAGGAGGCTCCTTTTCTCTGGACTTCAAGTGTGTAGTTTGGAAAAATGCCAATCTTAGGGAATCCTGTGTGCTTGTTCCTTTGAAAAATATGGGGATGGCTTCGACTCTGGACAAGATCTCAGAGCCATCTCTTCAGGAAATCCTCAATTTGTTGCCTCTCAGTTCCCTCGTCAGCCCTTCTACTCTGATATTGCTGCTACGGAAGGGCCCGCCACAGTCCCCAACCGCAGTCCAGTAATCTCACCCTCTCCCCATGGTTTTTTATCTGGGCCCTGGTGTTGATCGTCTAGCGCGTTAAGTGAGCCAGAGCCTTCTCAGATTGAGTGACATGATCAGAGAGTTTTCGGTGGTTCATAAGACAGCAGGGTCAGGTCAACATCCACACAATCAATTTGGGCTTCCAAGGATGTCCAAGAGGATTCAGTTTCCTGGAAGATAACATTCAGCTTAGCACATTCCTTGGCTTGAGTAGCTGCTTCCATGGGAGGGGATGGTGGGTGATTAGACTTAGGTGGCTTCATACGTCCCATTGCATAGGAGTCTGCAAGAATTTAAGAGTTTAGAGTCAGTTGAGGAAAGAGTGAAAGAGGTACTTGTGTAGGCCTGCCAGCAGTCACCTATTCCTCCTAGGGTAAAGGTGGAACAGCACGAGCAGCCCACTGATTGCAGACAAGGCCTCAGTGTGGATGAGGTCAACAGGTTGTAAACATAGTCGATGGTGCCAGAAGACAAGGTAGGTCTACAGCATCTGGCAGATGAGGCAGAGGGAAGATGTTGTGCATGGTTGATACCACCTGCCAGGCCACCTCCGCTATTCCCCGCATCCTGGATTACTGTTATCAAGCCCCAATGTTCATGTTTGGTGGCCTTCACAGAGGGCTGCACACATCTCAGCAACGGAGGTTGGGAATGTGCTGCAAGCCCTACAGGTCGCCAATGCCCCAAAGAGCACCCCCAAGGTTCCCCAGCCATCCCTCAGCTGCTGCTCCGCAATGGACATCCATGCCAGAGCTCCTCGTCTGATTCCAGATGGGGTCCTCAAGCATCCCTTGATCCAGGTGAGGGGATTGGGAGAAAAGAAATGTAGATAGACACGCTGCTCAGCTCATTTATCCTCATGTTATACATGCTTGGCTCAGGCTTCTGTGATGCCTACACTGTTCTAATCTGGGGTCTCCTCTCCTACTATTGGGCTTTCAACCCCTGCATTCAGTTCTTCGCCAGTGTGGGGTCATGAGTCCAGCTACATCGCCTATACCTGTGACAAATCAAGGCCACCCAGACCTTGCTGTTCCAAAAGCAAAAGCAAACACAACCTAGGGCCAAGACCTCTGGAGGTCTGCCCTGGACCTGCGAGAGACTATTGGTGCGTGTTGATGGACAGAATGCAGAACAATGTCATACATTCACATCAGTATAGAGATCTGGGCCTAAATCCATTGTTTATTTGCTCACAATGCCATTCCAGTTTTAACCCAGCCATATGCAAATCAGTTTTGACCCTGTGCCCCATGGGAACAGTCCAGCCCAAACTGCCAAGCCAGGTCCTCCTTGGACTGGAAACAAGCATCCTGGGACCTGTTTCGGGCTTTCAGCCCTCATCAGTCAGGATAGCTTGATTCCAGTGGCATGGAGAGCACGGGACTCACGTGTGAGCATACCCGTCCAACTCAGGGTGACAAATGCAAAAACAACAGTTGATGGACAGAATGCAGAATAATGTCATACATTCCCCCCTAGTACAGAGTTCTGGGCTTAAATCCATAGTTTTTTTCTCACCATGCCATTCCAGTTTGAACCCAGCCATATGCAAATCAGTCTTCACCCTGTGCCCCATGGGAACAGTCCAGCCGGAAACTGCCAAGACAGGAACTCCCTTACTTGGTGAGTGTTTGATTTGCTCAAATGCTCCGTCCATCATCCCCTGTGGTATTGCTTTGTTCACCCTAAGTTGACAGGGTTTGCCCAGGCGTGGGTCCCTTGCTCACTTTGCCACCGGTCCAGGGAAGACATGGCTTGGCAGTTCGGGCAGGACTGTTCCCATGAGGCACAGGGTCAGACTGATTTGCATGTGGCCATGTCTGAACTGGGGAGGTGGAGTGAGCTAAAGAATGGTGATGGAATAAATCCAGATCAGTTGACTGGGGTGAATGTTTGATTTGCTCAAACGTTCCGCCCATCATCCCCTTTGGCATCGCTTTGTCTGTCTGTCTAAAGCAGCTGTAAGTGGACACTTGGATACCTGGATTAATGGATTAATGGATTAATGGTGTGTGGAGTATGGAGTATGGGTGGAGGTGGCAGCTTGCAACCTGGGAGGAGGTAAGTGACTGGTGTTTGACTCTGGTTAGCCTATGTGCCCATTTATCCTTTGTCTTTACCTTCTGCCTTTTGTTTCCCTGCCTTTTGTCAGCATTGGCACCATCTGGTACTAAAAGCCCGGTTTTCAGTGGAGTGACTAATGGGTAAACAGACATACAGGAGGGAAAATGCCCCAACCAGTTATGGCACAGGAACTACACTGGACTCTTTCTTGGTGGAGGCTATTAGTGTAGTGGTAAAGGAGATGGAACTGGCAGAGAGATGGATGTCCCTGGAATGTGGAGAAGAACTAAACATAGTTTCCTCTTGATCGAGATCCACGCTACTGCATCATGTGAGAATTGCTCCTATTGAGGCAGTCACAATCTTGGAGGGTGCTTTGCTTGACCCAGGTGGGGCTATTGCTATTGTGAATGCTAATATGGAAGTGGAAGGGGGAAGAGTGCTTGCTCCAAGTGCATCTAGACCATAATCACTCAATTTGGGTCCCAGTCCAAGTTCAAGTCCTGGTCCTGGTCTTGGGCCCAATAACAGCCCATGCGAGCCCTTAGATAAAAGGAAGAGGAAGTTGAAACAAGGCCCAGTCTCTGTTACAATAAAAAAACCAGGGCCAAAAACTAGATCCACTCTGCTAAATCCGAGGGGTCTGTACCAACCAGTCTCCCCTTCGGCTATGACACAAGACATTTGCCAGGCGAAACAAACTATGCTAGGAGAAAAATAAAGGAGTGCCTAACTTCTGCCATTGCACCGATCCTGAGAGACCAAATAGCCTTGGAGTGATGATTAAAAAATTTGTCTCCAAGAGTAAGCCTACCTCCATTCCCCAAGCATCCACATCCCAACCTGACCATATAAATCCTACAAACAACTCCAGTGCCATGGAATTTCATGGGGGAGTAAAAAGCCGTCCCTAATCTCATACAGGAACCCCAGCCCCACCCTCTCTCTAAATAAACCCACCGCTACAGTTAAGAGAGTTGATGCAATATCAAGGGGTCATCTGTCGCAGGCTGAACACAGTTGTAGAGGGACAAAAGATCTACCAGCTTATGCTGATCATTCCCATCTCCATCAGCCTATTTCACCACATGCACATCAAGTTATCCATCGGCTGCCAGAGAGTTGCCCCTATGTAGTAGTTCTGGTGGGAGTACCCCCTGTCCCACTACACTCAGATTAACCTCATCACTGCGGTGCAAATTCCACCGCAGTGCTGAAGATTCCAATCGCGGGCGTGTCATCAGCACACGCCCACCGCGACTCATGATGGCCGGGAGCCGTCATGAGCATCCAAGATGTTAAAACCATGAGGCTTTGAAAAACACAGTTTGCCATTGGCTATGGAGAAATGTGGCACTGACAAACTGGGAGTTTCACAATATCCTCATGGTGAGGAGAGTCAGTCGGATCAGGCCTTCTCGAAACGCTTTGAAAGGAGACTGTATTGTGGTCAGCCGTAGATTTTCAGAGCTGTCACATCGTCTGATTAATTTTGGTACCAGGAGTAGTGTCAAGTGTTCCCCCGATCTGCTTTCTGTTGTCCCCCTGTGTTTCTTTTATCATGTATTTGCACTGGGTGTCCAGGGAGAAATGGTGGCCTCATTGCCACGCCCACGTGTAGACCCCAGGAGAGCTTATGGGATCCCTTTGTATAATAGTTTCCAGGTACTCTCGGAGCTGGATATAAATGACTGACAGGATCCCTATTTGGCCCTCTCAAAAGAGCATAATTCCTGGACAATAGACCTTGCCAGACCAGAACCATTTATAGTGCTCTCCACCCCAGCAGGGCTATTTGCCATGTTGCTGATGACGGGCCAGAATTATTACATGATGTCTTGCTGGGTATAGGGACCATTAAGGAGCCCCCAGCATTTTTATCTCTTTAAACAAACCACCTCCGTTCCAGGCGGTTTCTATCCAAACTTAAGACAGACCTTCGACACAGTGTACAAAGGACTTGTGGCTTCTCTCCTGTGATGTGGCAGGGATCTGCCAAAAGATTTCCAATAATGATTGGTTAAATTTTGTTGAAATCTTTGCTATCATATGTTGTCAGGAAACATGGGCCTATGAACATATTACAATAAATGGGTTTGGGTCTTTCTGTTCACCTACAGTTCCTTCACCTGTTGGCAGAGGGATGGGTGGGCTCCTAATAATGATATCAACTGCAGTGGGAAATGTTCAAGTAAAGGAAATGTTTTTTCAAACCTTTTTTCCAACTGTTGAAGATCTCGTACCCTGAACAGTTTGAATAACCTTAATCAATTTTTATTAGAATCACTTTGGGGGTCAACCGGTGGTGATTATTTAGGCTTTGGAGCAAAGTCTCAGGGAGAACATTGATAGAGAATTGAAGGAGGTTTCTCCAATATGGGTGGGGGATTATAATCATTCAAAATGTTGCTATAGTGAGAATCTTGTGTGTGGCTTTCATATTGGGCTGAGAGAGCCTGCTGGTTACTTCAAACACTCAGCATATGGGCAATCATTAAAAAGACTAATACTAATAAATAACTTGACCTTTGCAAAGGACTTAATGGTGGAAAACCAGAAAGATATTCTAACTTAGCAGGTAGAGGCAAAGGAACCACCATTGACCATATTCTTGTGTCAGATAACCTGGTCCCACTGATAAAAAACAGCAAGGTCTGTCCTTCCCTTTTAGCGATCATTATCTCATTATTCTAATGCTTGCCTGTGCAACTTTAGCTCCCTCTACGCCTGGCAAAGCACAGCATGTGTTCCATACCAAAAATAAGGGGATGCATAGAAAATGGCAACATGCAGATACTAGCAGGTCTCACAGAAGTGGTGAGAAAAAATCATATGGAAATGTTAAATTGCTTTGGAGAAAACTGCAAGCCAGCCACTGTGTGCGAAAATTTCACAAGGATTTGTAATTCAATCTCTGATTCCTACTGATTAGAAACCCATGACCAGTACACCCTGTTTGCACATGCTTTACCTCTCAATGTACAAACACCTATGAAACTTTAAAAAACTACACACATAAAATTCCGCAGGATCCAGTGGAGGTAAAGGAGGCCAAGAGGAATTATCAAAAAGCTATAAAAAATAGAAAGGCTGAAATAATAACCAAGGCTTGGGGCGACCTGGAACAAACAGCATCCCTGAAAGACAACCAATCTTTCTGGTAAATAGCAAACAGGCCCTTTTTACAAAAAAAAGCCAGAGTCAGGCAGTGAGTGCCATATTATAATGCTAGAATGGGTCACTGATTTTGAAAAAATGTTTAAGCCTGAAATGCCTGGAGAAAAACAAAGGCTACCAATGGAACTTTTGCAACTATTGCTGCACCAGTAGATTTTAGCAAATCCATTTCCGTGGAGGATATATACACAGATATATTCCACTTACCATCAGGGAAGGCAGCATGACCCGACAGGGTACCAGTGGAGTTTTTTAAACACAATTTAGATTTCTGCACCCAGCTACTCACAAATATTTTAAGGTCCAAAATAATTGCGGGGGGGGGTTGATTGAGTAATGGAGGTAGTCAGTTACAGTCAACATATATAAAAAGGGTTATAAGAATGATCCTTCCAACTGACGCATGATTGCACTGCTTGACTATTCGGGTAACATTTTTGGCTGGGTCATTTTAGAGAAGTTGGAAGCTTGGGCGAGTGAAAACTCCCTTTTCACAAAAGCAAAATGTGGGTTTCACCCAGTAATGGGTAACACAGAGCAAGCTCTGAATCTTTCCCTAATTCTGGGCAATAATGTCAAGGCCGGGAGAGGGGCCATACACATGGACTTTATGGACCTCTCCTGTGGCTGTGACTTAGTGGACAGAAATAAATTATGGGACATCATGAGACTTTCAGGAGTGGATTTACCCATCTTGTATGTGTTAAATAGTCTTCATCAAGACACAAACATGAGAGTACGTTGCTCCCAGACATGTGACCAGACTTCCCCCATCCAAGTTACCTGTGGGGTGAGACAAGATTGCATCCTGGCACCCTTTTTATTAATTTTTTATATTAATGCCCATGACTCAATTTTAATATACTGTACCCCTGACGTCCCAAATATATGTTCACACCCAGTCCTGGTTTTATGATATGTGGACGATGCTGTTCTCCGGCCCGCACCGCAAATGGCCTGCAAGCTCTTTCAGATGGGTTTATAGTTTTATGCAGGGGTTAAACCTTAAGGTAAATAATGACAAATCCTATATTGTAACATGTGTGTCCAAGACCACCCGCTCAAAGTCATTTTTTAGTGGCTTTACACCAAAAATAAAATAAAGATTTTACCTATTTGGGCATTCTGTTTAGCGCCAGTTTGAAGTGGGACTGCCTTATCTTTAGATTCTCAAAAAATGTAGGACACAATCCCCCAAAAGAACTGTTAAAAGCTATACAGAAGTAAATGCTTGTCGGTTGGTACATATGGTGCGGGAGTCTGGGGGTATACAGCCTTTTAGGAATTCCGAGGTCCACAATAAGTTTTATTATTCACAAAGAAATGGGCCTTGATGTTAGAGAAGACAAGGTAGGCTGGGCACCTTTTTTGTTGTGGGTTAAAACCTGGTCCACTGCAGAGCTAAGCTTCACTCAGGGAATACTGGAGAACTGTCTGAAACAGACCAATATGCTAGACATCCCTTAGATTAAATATATAATAAACACATTTTGTGATATAGTATTAACTAGTATTTTTGAGAGTGCTAGTGAGATTGGCTCATGCACGAATGCTCTGGTAAAGGACACATAACATAACCATGGAGACAAGATGACACTTGAGAAAGCTCTGGACATGGTAACTACCCATGCTTATATCCCATCAACTTGTGAAGGAAGGGAGCCTTATCTAGAATAGATAAAGGCACCAAACACAGATTTTATTTAACCCACCTCCAAATAAATATGATTCTCTTTCTGGTGGCTTTCTCTGTTACTGGTACATGGTTTGCTCCATTACCCTGCTGCCCGAGTTATTCAGTGTCCCTACAGTCCACCAAGCATTTTATGTTATTCTGCACCTTATACTCAGCTTTTAGAACCCAGTTGTTACACCTAATTTTAGAAGGGAAATGTTTCAAAACGAATCAAGAAGGTTTACTGTTTTTACAATGGTGTGAGTATCCTACAATCTGTTTCGCTGTATTGAAATTAATTACACAGGCGAGGGGTTAAGTATGCAGTGTGACCCAGTTACAACACAATATAAAGATAACCGATGATGTGCAACCCAGTAATTTGATCTTTTATCTTGTGCTTTTATGGTCTTTTTGACCAAATAAAGATTATTTGATTTGATAATTTGATTTTGAAAAGTGTATATAAAGTATGAAATTCATCAAGTGTCAAGTGTCAGTAGGGAGTCCGGAAAATCATGGAGCAAGGCTTTATCACTACCCAGATGCAGAAGCATAAGGCCTTAAACCGTTTCTGGAAAAAACTATTTATTTTCTTTAGAAGACAACGCAGGTAGCAGGCAGTGCTTAATTTGTAAACAAGTAAGTGCTAGGGTCCTTCTCGGGAGGTCACCGCAGCTTGCACCACACATTGCCTCTCCAGCTTTGCCAATGACAGCAACAACACAACTAATTACCAACCATCACTCTCCTATAAGTGTGACAATTCAGACTATTCCAGGTCACCTAAACCTGTAATAATGATGTGAGCAGCATGTATTATGATTTTTTTATGTTTATTGACTTATTAAACACCGCTGTTGTGGTCATCTCAAAATTAGACTGACAGCTGGTGGTGGACTTTCACTACAGCCGGTGCTGAAAATTAAAAGTGTGTGTTCCGAGCACTGGAAACCACATACTTAAATTAAGCACTGGTAGCAGACACTTTTTTAATTTTTTATGGCAATGTGCTCTTGGAGGGGGAGATTGATGTCCACAGTAAATCTAAGTGACTTTGCATTTAATGAAGAGTGGGGTTAAAAGCAATCAAGGGTCATGTAATTGAGCCAGTTTTCTTAGCTAATAATATAAATTCTATCTTGGTTAGGTTGAGCTACAGGTAGGCACACATTATCCAGGTATGGATAATGGGAAGTTAGTGTTTGATGTGTTGGATGTCTGAAGGAGAGGAGACTTTCAAGTTGAGAGTTGTGTGTCATCAGCATATTGGTGAATCTTAATGCCATTATCAGAGTGTAAAGTACCAAGTGGCTCCATGTAGGGGCTGAAGATGGCAGGGGACAGTGTGGAAACCTAGAGGACTCGCAGGTGATTGGGAGTTTTGGTACCTGGATGTGCTGCTGTGACTAAACTGGTGTTGATTGGGAGGCAAGGAGCAGAACCAGGGAAGGAGACTTCTTGTGAATCCTGTTTGAGATGCTAAGGTGTGTTCGAGTGTGGGATAGTCAACTGTTTCAAAGGCAGCTGAGAGGTCCAACAATAATCAGAAGCAGGGGTCACCTTCATTTGTGGTCAGGAGAACATTGCCTATCATGTATAAGACAGCCGTCTCAATGCTGTAGTATAATTTGAAGGAGGAACAAACAAACAAATGGCAATACTGATAATCATTCACCAATCCAAAGTATACCTGAAACCAGAAGATCCAAACTATCTGCTCTGAAAGATTCCTTTTTTATTTATTTATTTATTTATTTATTTAAACTTATAAGGTGCACAGCTACCCGCAGTGGGTTTCCCAGCGCCAAGGGATAGACTGGAGAAGAAAGAACTACCAGGCGTCAATAAGTGGAGCTGCCAGAAGACTGTACAGAATTATTGCTGGAAAAGCCAGGTTTTTAAACCCTTGCGAAACCGAAGAAGATCAGTTTCCAACTTCGGCCTCACAGGCAGGGCATTCCAGGATTTAGTGCCCAGATGGGAAAATGAGCGGCCGTCCATCTTCACCAGCCTAAATCTCGGAACAATATAATCTCCTTTTCCTGAGGATCTCAGACTGTGACTAGGTATGTAAGCATGAATGAGATTATGACGATACCTAGGAGCAGAGCCCTGTTCTATCTTAAAGATGTAACATAAGGCCTTGAATTTAATTCTGTTCTTTATTTTAAGCCAGTGCAGGTCACGAAGGGCTAGAGAGCCTGATGTTTTCCGAGGAACATTACATAGCAGCCGTGCGGCCGCATTTTGAACAACCTGAAGTTTATTCAGAGTTGTCAAATCGGCGCCAAGATACAGGACGTTCCCGTAGTCCAGGCGAGATGTTATCAGAGCTATCAGATGTTATCTCTTGCAAATATTTTTTTATCACTTTAATACTTTTGTTTTTGAAACAAATAGTTTTTTAAAATTTGCAATATATACAATTACAATGTTAAACATACACTGAAGGCACCACAACATTTAACAAACAAGGACACCCAAGTGTAACACATATACAATGCAGCTCACTATACAATTATAAACAAATACAGTACATATCTACCTATGGTTCCAACAGGTTTTATAGACCTTGTATTGTGATCTTGGACTTGAATAAAGGCAACATTTTCTATGATCCTGTCGTGAATGGTAGATGAATGATGGGCTGGTAGTTCAAAAGAAAATAAAGATCTAATGTAGGTTTCTTTAGGAGTGGGTAGATCTGGGCTATCTTGAGAGCTTCAATGAAAATACCTTGAGTAAGGGAGGCATAGGTAAGGGTGGGTGAGTGTAATAGAGCATCACAAGCAAAAAATTCAATGAAGGACAAGGTGATCCATCAATCAAATAAGAAATTGTCTGTGTCTGACAATAAAAAATGTCTGTGAAATCTGCAAAATATACGTCACTGAAGGATGGCCATTTCTACTGGAAGGAGTGGACATAAGAGATGAAGCAGTCTTGGTGTTGTCTATGTGTTGTTGGGTCTGGGTCTTGTATTATTTCACTCAAGATGAGGTTTGGCAGCATTTATATGGTTTGATGAACAGAATGGTCTAGCATGGAGTTGATGCAGTGCTTGGTTTCCATGAAAAGCATGCTGATTCTGTTGGTAATTTCATTGACAGTTTTGGTATAGTACTTTTCTTTAGCTGATGTGATGAGCTGTGTGTGAGTTGCACAAAGGGACCTCAATATGTGTGAGGTCAGTAGGAGTTTTGTTTTTCTTTCATTTTCTTTCCTCTGTGTGGATGGATCATTGATTGTCAGCATGGTCTTTAGAATACCAGGGTGCTGAAGGTTTTGAGTTGCACTTGTGTGTTTTAATTGGGGTGTGTATGTTCACATAGTTTTGCAAAAAAGTATTTAGTAAGGTGGGGATTGGACACCTCGGAGTTGGGTATTTATTGATGAGATAACTATTATTAGCCAGAGTTTTTAGTGAATAACCTGTATTTTTGGGACTACCGTACCAATATGTTCCAGTACATACTGGACATTGCCACGAAAGCAGGTTTGATATTTAAAAAAGAAAACGTATAATTCCTATGTGTGGTAGCAGGAGTTATGGTACATATCGGAATTCATCAGCCCACTCTTGATGAAGGCCTTAGCCTTTTTTTCTGCTCCTAGAGTCCTAAACAATCAGAAAACAATGCCCCTAGCAGAATGTGGAAATGACGGGACAGCAGAGTAGTTTTTATTTCATTGGTGCTCTCTTCTATGTAATTGATTAGATATAATTTATTTATCAGATCACTGACATAATATCAAACACAACAATATTGTGTTACATAAATATTGTTTTACAAATTTCGATTACAAAAATATTATCCTATCCTATACTTATAAACGTGAGAACAAACATATCAAAAAAATAATATTGTTTCACCCTAATATCATTAAGCAACATACACAAATATCGTTTTTTAATATATACATATATGATTTAAAATAATAAATCTTAAATATTGTAATACATAACAATAATTAAATGCAAATTAAATAAATGCTAGTAACATGTAATATTATATATAAACATACATTTATATAAACATGAAAACATAAATATATATGTGTGTATATGATTATATATGCATATATTATATAATGTTATTATTACAAAAATACATTTTACAATATATTATATTATTTGTGATTTTTAATTTACTACTATAAAAAAGCATTTGCTTGAAAAATGTTGACAAACCAAATGCAAAACATTCAATACATTACTAAATTTTTTACATTACAAAAAAGTATATTTACTAAAAATATTATTTTTTAATGATATAAACAAACATTAAATATAAACAACAAAATTAAACAAACAAATAATAATATTAAATATATTTGAACAGTTTAAAAATGTTTACAAGTTTTTGAGTAATAGATAATTATTCCCACTCCAGTCTATGCAACAATAGAAAAGCGTTGGACTTGGGAGGGGTAACATTTACTACTCCCATTCCACGCTATGCAATAGAATGGAAAGCATTGGACTCCTGAGAAGTAATATTTCCACGCTATGCAATAGAATGGAAAGCATTGGACTCCTGAGAAGTAATATTTACTATTTCCACTCCAGTCTGTTCAACAGAAGGGAAAGTGTTTGACATTGCAAAAGGAAAAATATTATTCCCATTCCATTCTTTGCAACAGTAGGGTAAGGAATGGACTTGAGAGGCGTTACATTTACTATTCCCACTCCAGTCTGTACAACAGTAGGGAAAGCATTGCTCTTCGGTGTTGTAACAATTACTTTTTCCACTCCAGTCTGTGCAACAGTAGGGAAAGCGTTGGACTCCAGAGGGGTAAACTTTACTATTCCCACGTCAGTCTGTGCAACAGTAGGGAAACCACTGGACTCCAGAGCGGTTACATTTACTATTCCCACTCCAGTCTGTGCAACAGTAGGGAAAGTGTTGGACTCCAGAGTCAACACATTTACCAATACCACTCCAGTCTATGCAACAGTAAGGAAAGCATTGGAATCCAGAGTGGTAAAATGTACTATTCCTACTCCAGCCTGTCCAACAGTAGAGAAAGCATTGGACTGCAGAGGAGAATCATTTTCTATTCCCAGTCCAGTCTGTGCAACAGTTGGATAAGCGTTAGAGTCCGGAGGGGTAACATTTTCCATTCCCACTCCAGTCTATCCAAACAGTAGGAAAAGCGCTGGACTTCGAAGGGGTAAAATTTACTATTTCCCCTCCAATCTGTGCAACAGTAGGGAAAGCTTTGTACTCCGGAGGGGTAAAAATAACTATTCCCACTCCAGTCTAAGCAACAGTAGAGAAAGTACTTCACCATATATTAAACAAATCCTTATTAATTTCATTAAAATATGAAAATCCTAATATAAATCTTATTATTTAACCCCAAAAAATCACATATATACATATAATAACACAATTGACATAAATAATAACAAATGAAATATTAAACAATAACTTATTAATTAATCATTAACCAGCTAACCAACTAACTATTAATGAATCGATTAATAATTATTAATTAATTAATAACTAACTTCCCACCATATACCCCCACACTCTGAATATAAATCTTAATATTTAACCCCAAAAAAATCATATATATATATATATATATATATATATATATATATATATATATATATATATATATAATAACACAATTAACATAAATATTAACAAATTAATATTAAATAATAACTTAGTAATTAATCATTAAGCAGGTAACCAACTGACTATTAATGAATCAATTAATAATTATTAATTAATAAATAACTAACTTCCCACCATATATCCCGACAAACCCGCCAGCCCACATCTAACAAATGAGTAAAAATATAGTTATTACAAAATGTATGTAATTAATAACCAACTAAATAATTATAAATAAATTGTTAATTAATTGTTAAGTAATTAATACTTAAATACCTTCCCACCCTACACCCCTACAAACCTTGCAACTCATTGCAACAATATAAATTACTATTATAATTCAATTAAAAATTATAAATCACTTAACATTGCAACCTATATTTAAAAATATTATTCACAACTATACAAACAATAATAACCCCAAAAATGAATATATAAACTAACACAAATAAAGGTAACTAAAAAACAAGGTTGTAAAAAAGAGGAATGCTGCCCTGACCATAAATGTGTCTGAACAACGCATTCCTTTACCATGCATGCCTTTACCACGCATGACTTTACCACACAATTTTGTTGTAAAGGCCTGAGCTCCGTCAAGCCCTAAAACCTACCCCAGCCGCCCTGAGCCCTGAAAAGGACCCACCTCGTGAGTCCTAAAAATTAGCCCGATCCCGAGCTCTAAATACTACATTGATCCTAAGAGCCCTAAAAAGTACCCCAACCACGGGACCCTAAGAAGACCCTTCCCCTGGCCACAAAAAGCTACCTCGAACCCCCCCTGAGCCCTAAAAACATCCCGACCCTCACGAACCCTAAAAAACACCTTTATCCCCGAGCCCCAAACATTTCCCCACTTCTCTAAGACCTAAAAACTAACCCGACCCCCCCCCCAAGCCCTAAAAACTTCCCCGACTGCCCTTGAGCCCTAAACAGTACCCTGGCCACGAGCCCTAAAAACTACCCCAACGCCGAGCTCTGACAACCATCCCTCAACCTTTAAAAATAACCCCCATCCCCCAAATCCAGCCCCAGCCCCACCTACCTCACCGTGTCTACTCCCCATTCTTCCTTTTTCTGGTCCCACCCATTCTATGCATGGTTAAGACATATGCGTGATTAAGGCAAATATGGTTGCGCTTATGGGGAAATGGCACGCATGGCTTATCCCAAGTTGTAAAGCCCATTTCCTAACTAAAGAATTCAGTATTCTTGACAACCATATTTCCGCATCACGATACTGTGGTGTCACTATATTTTTTTCTCCAATATTTCTGCAACTGATATTTCCACACTTGGGGGCAAATTAGGAAGGTGGGCGGACTTTGTCCGCCCGCCATCCTGTCATAACAAGGGACAACCCGCCATAATGGCGGGGGTCCCGTATGTGCCATTAGGATGCACAAGCCACACTGGCGGGCGCATCCTGAATCCCTACCATTGTGGCGGGCTGTGCACTCAGCACCGCCCACCACAATGCCAGGGAGGTATGTTGTGCACTTCCATGCACAACATGGCAGGCACCTCGCGGTGCCTGCCATGTTGTGCATGGAACTGCAGGGGGGTACCATAGTTACCCCCCATGTGCACCCCACCATGGCAGCTTCTCCGCTGTGGAAAGGCATACAGTATTTTATATAACTAACTTCCCACCATATATCCCGACAAACCCGCCAGCCCACATCTAACAAATGAGTAAAAGTATACTTATTACAAAATGTATGTAATTAATAACCAACTAAATAATTATAAATGAATTGTTAATTAATTGTTAAGTAATTATTACTTAAATACCTTCCTACCCTACACCCCTACAAACCTTGCAACTCATTGCAACAATATAAATTACTATTATAATTCAATTAAAAATTATAAATCACTTAACATTGCAACCTATATTTAAAAATATTATTCACAACTATACAAACAATAATAACCCCAAAAATGAATATATAAACTAACACAAATAAAGTTAACTAAAAAACAAGGTTGTAAAAAAGAGGAATGCTGCCCTAACCATGAATGTGTCTGAACAACGCATTCCTTTACCATGCATGCCTTTACCACGCATGCCTTTACCACACAATTTTGTTGTAAAGGCCTGAGCTCCGTCAAGCCCTAAAACCTACCCCAGCCGCCCTGAGCCCTGAAAAGGACCCCACCTTGTGAGTCCTAAAAATTTGCCTGATCCCGAGCTCTAAATACTACACTGATCCTAAGAGCCCTAAAAAGTACCCCAACCACGGGACCCTAAAAAGACCCTTCCCCTGGCCACAAAAAGCTACCTCGAACCCCCCCTGAGCCCTAAAAACATCCTGACCCTCACGAACCCTAAAAAACACCTTGATTCCCGAGCCCCAAACATTTCCCCACTTCTCTAAGACCTAAAAACTAACCCGACCCCCCCCAAGCCCTAAAAACTTCCCCGACTGCCCTTGAGCCCTAAAAAGTACCCTGGCCACGAGCCCTAAAAACTACCCCAACGCCGAGCTCTGACAACCATCCCTCAACCTTTAAAAATAACCCCCATCCCCCAAATTCAGCCCCAGCCCCACCTACCTCACCGTGTCTACTCCCCATCCTTCCTTTTTCTGGTCCCACCCATTCTATGCATGGTTAAGACATATGCGTGATTAAGGCAAATATGGTTGCGCTTATGGGGAAATGGCACGCATGGCTTATCCCAAGTTGTAAAGCCCATTTCCTAACTAAAGAATTCAGTATTCTTGACAACCATATTTCCGCATCACGATCCTTCATCCAGACACTTATACATCCACTCATTCTTCAATATGTAAGACATATTTTAAATTTACAGAAACATACAGACACTGGATGATGTCATCAGTGATGTCATTTTATTTGTCATTAGTGATGTTGTCAGTGGTGTCATTTGAGTTGTCATTAGTGATGTCATCAGTGATGTCACTGACCATGTCATGAATGATGTAATATGTGACATCATCAGCAGTGGATTGCGGGTGCGCGATATATAGTTAGTGCATCTAACTATATATGCGAATTTCAATGGTTTTGTGCGAGTAAAATAAGGTTTTCAAAATGCTAATCCCTAACTATATATGGTCTATAACCTATGGTTTTTTCAGTGAATTTCAATGTTTTTTTAATAGCAAATATCAAAAGCTGTAAAATGTATTCTTTTTTTTTTCCTCCAAAGTACGCTCCCCGGTTCGCTTACTGGTGCGCGTACCGGGCGCTCCCCCGGCGAAATTGTTAAATTTTTTTTTCTTTATTTTTGCATGTATCAGCATCCTAATCCTCCCTCTGAAAAACTAGAGGGTCACAAAGTGTCTACCGTGCCCCCTTCTACCCATTCCGAACATTGTTTGTCCTCTATTTTGTGTCTCAATTCTACCAATACTCAAAATGAAGGACTCCCGTAACGCTGCCGGTTCGCGTACCGGGGAGCGCACCGGTAAGCGCTCGATAAAAAAAGGTGGGAAAGTAATTTACAGAAAAACCACTACAGACACTTTCATCAAATATAGAATAGTCCCTATTACATAGCAGTCCCTACCATTTCCCCAAATTTGATGGAATTTCATTGTGAAAATTATGCTGTAAGCCTGATTAAATATCCTGAGGTAAATTACCTAACCAAAACACTTTTGAAGTGTTAGAATTCACAACCAATCAAAATGCTACTTTCAATATCTTCTATTATTTCATGACATTTGATTGGTTATGTACCTGAATATATATAAAGAAAGAGAGAGAAACACAGCCATTTTGACTACTACTTCTTGAAGTACATATCAAGTACATTTCAACTGATAACTTAAAGTTCTATTTGAAAGGTAAGATGTTATTTTAAAAACTGAAGTATGTTCTGTACTGTAAGTTAATTAGGTAAACATTTTCTGATAGTTATATACTATCCCTCTGTAGTACTTATAGAATAAAATAGACTTCTCTTTTTTAGTTATGGATGGAGTTAGACTTGTCTTGTATAATTAAGAATTGACTTAGAGTTTATTTCATAAATCTTTTAATATTTCTACTTCCAGTTTGATACCATACACTGCCCAACGAAAAAATCACTGTTTAAAGAACTAAACTACCTGTCTGTACTTAAACCCAACAGTGCCCTATCTGTACTGATATATTTTTTTAAAATTAATTTTACAGCATACAAAATGGAAGGAGAGCAGAAAAATAACATGGAAATTGTTGCAGAATGCAACCAAGACACAGCAAATGATTCAGAATTATTTGATCAATCAATGGACATAGAACTTCTGCAATGTGTTGAAGCTGTGGATTTCTTAATTGAAAATGAGTCAAAATCCGACCAAGAATTATTAGAAGTTCTTTTTAATTTTGAAAATAAATCAGAATATTAAATTTATATATAATAATTCAAAAATTGTTTGAGACATTATTCATTTTATATGTATTTTTTAAACTAGTAGCAAATTGATTTTAATGTAAAATCAGACTTTAAATATACTGTGCAACTTTAAGTTTGCTCATAGTTACTTCCTTTCTTCCACTATATCATCTCCAATGTGTATTTAACATCTCTTTATCATCTCCTGCCTCCATGGTGTTTCTGCTTTCCTGACAGACTACGCTATGAATTCCATATACCTCAATAACTTCTGAAACAACCTGCAAGATATCTACAAAGGAAACAATGTATTTTTATTTTTAGACTCTGCATTGGTACCTACATGTTGGTACTTAAATAAAATAAATAAAAAAAAATAAAAAATACCAATCAATAAACATACAATATTTGAACATTCTTTCATCCTATTTTCCCAATATTACGCTTTCCGGACCGCTTCCCGGTGCGCGTACCGAGCGCTCCCCCCGCAAAAAAAACGATATAAAAATTATTTTTTTTTAACCCCGCGAGGCCCTTTTAAAGCCCCCTCATCTAACCTAGGGGGTCAGGGAGGATGTACTCTGCCCCCTTATGCTCATTTCTCACTTTGTTTTTCCCACCTCTTGTGTCTCGATCCTACCGAGACACAAGATGGCGGCCGGTCTGGACTGTTAAGAATGTTGACAGACACCGGAGAGCCAATCAGCTTCGCTTCGCGAAGTTCCGTTACGCGTCAGGTACGCGAACCGGAGCGCTAACCGGAGCGCTGTCACAGATATATCTGTTTTTTAAAACGTTAATTTCTCAAAATCCTCTGGAGCACATATATTGAGACATAGCAAAGGCACGTCGGGCAAACCATATCTACAATTTTGCCAATTTTCGTGTAAATCCATTCAGCCGTTCGAGCTAAAAGTGAGTCCAACCGCCCTATGGAAAACTCAATGTTAAAAACGCGTTTTGGGACCCCCCTTTTTTCTCGGCCCCCCCTTGACGAAATCCCCCCAAATTTTTAGGGGCTGCTCAGAAACAAAATATGCCATTTTCCTGGAAATTTCAGCCAATTCTGTCCACAAACGCCAAAGTTATTCGACATAGAATTTTCAAAAATCCCATAGGAAAAAAATCCTAACTATATATACCTATTGGCGACCGCCAGTAGGTAATATATATATATATATATATATATATATATATATATATATATATATATATATATATATATATATATATATATATATATATATATACCCACACAAACACACACACACACACCCACACACACACACACGTACATATATCAAGAGCAGTCAATAATGTAACTAAGTTTTAAATAATGTAAAATTGACTGCTTAAAAATAACAAATTTACATGAATTAATTGGTCTCAGATATATCTTTAATACAGGTTCACATTTCAAGGAGATGCCGAGTATTTTTTTATTGTAAAGATTTGTTCTGCAATGAAACAGACGCAACATGTTTTTTTAACTTCATAAATTAATTCACAGGGTAACTCAAGCTTTGGTCTGAAACCATCAATACCAGACAAGATGACCTATACATTCGTAATGTGCCATAGGAGAGGACTTTTGTTATTCATTAAGTTGCCTTGGAGAACAGCATTTTTGTGATTCCACATATTTCGTTCATCTGCAGGCCTGGGGTTTAAGGAGACTACTATAAAGTATCAATTGCAATGCAGAGAGCCGTATTGTATTTTACTGTTTTCAGCTACTGTTTATATAGCACAGAGCCGAAGAGACAGATTTGAAGGCTATTAAGGATTATTGCAAAAATCGATCAAAGATAGTGTAAATGATATTGCCAAAACATTAATCAGCATACATAATAGAATTTTACGATATACTTGCAGCAGGAGGTTGCTATGTGCATTCTCAGCTGAGATCAGCAGTGGAAAGCTAACATTCTGCTTGTTCCTTTATGAAGGTCTGTTGATTCCTGCTCTATGTAGTGAACTAACTTTCAAAATGATACAGTGTACAAGAAATATAACCAAATGATCTGGTACTGTGTATCGAACTTCAGAACTCAGTGTCTTCATACAGAAAGAAACAATACAAATAGACATTTGAAATGTAAGGCATAGAGAGTCAAAAAAAAAACATGGAGCTAATAGTAGTTACTTCTTGGATCGCAACATTTTAGTATTGTTTATAAGAAAAGTCTATAAAGAGAGATATAGAGGGAGAGAGAATTTCAGTGAATTTCTAACGTGTTTTTAAATTCTATTTCCTAACTATAACATCCCTTTAACCTTTATTTTTTTCAGTGAATGTATATATATATATTATTTTTTTCAGTAAATATGTATGTATGTATATATATATATATATATATATATATATATATATATATATATATATATATATATATATATATATATATATATATATATATATATATATATATATATATATATATATATATATCCATCGATTCCAGATACCCACGTTGGAAAAGACCACCTGGAAGCTTGTAATTTTAAGACACCTGGTTTATTCACAGCATGCTCATTGTAGAAAAGCAGGGAACCCGCTTCAAAGTCTTTTTCGCCAGACGCGTTTCGGGAGGAACCAACTCCCTTCATCTGTGGCGTTCAGTATAACATGAAGAACTCGCTGCAGTTTGTAATGTGCAAAACACCTGCCCCTGGGCGGGGCGAGGCCGTCACTGCGGCCTTGTGGGTGTTGTAGTGCAAAATATTATTGATCCCCAGTGGGTGCGCTGGTTCAGTCAAAATTGAAATTGGTTCTAACCCCGGTTGGGTGAAGGGGTGACCCGCAGTCTGCAATTCTGCCTTATTGTTGTGAATTGTGCACAAGGAAGCACGTACTGGAATGGCGTTTCCTCATCTTCCAGTCCTAACATCAAAACACCGGATGGTGCTGACGCGGATCCGCGTGAAGGCAGAGGGTCTTTTCCGCGACCGGGAACGGCCGCAATACATCCATCGATTCCAGATACCCACGTTGGAAAAGACCACCTGGAAGCTTGTAATTTTAAGACACCTGGTTTATTCACAGCATGCTCATTGTAGAAAAGCAGGGAACCCGCTTCAAAGTCTTTTTCGCCAGACGCGTTTCGGGAGGAACCAACTCCCTTCATCTGTGGCGTTCAGTATAACATGAAGAACTCGCTGCAGTTTGTAATGTGCAAAACACCTGCCCCTGGGCGGGGCGAGGCCGTCACTGCGGCCTTGTGGGTGTTGTAGTGCAAAATATTATTGATCCCCAGTGGGTGCGCTGGTTCAGTCAAAATTGAAATTGGTTCTAACCCCGGTTGGGTGAAGGGGTGACCCGCAGTCTGCAATTCTGCCTTATTGTTGTGAATTGTGCACAAGGAAGCACGTACTGGAATGGCGTTTCCTCATCTTCCAGTCCTAACATCAAAACACCGGATGGTGCTGACGCGGATCCGCGTGAAGGCAGAGGGTCTTTTCCGCGACCGGGAACGGCCGCAATACATCCATCGATTCCAGATACCCACGTTGGAAAAGACCACCTGGAAGCTTGTAATTTTAAGACACCTGGTTTATTCACAGCATGCTCATTGTAGAAAAGCAGGGAACCCGCTTCAAAGTCTTTTTCGCCAGACGCGTTTCGGGAGGAACCAACTCCCTTCATCTGTGGCGTTCAGTATAACATGAAGAACTCGCTGCAGTTTGTAATGTGCAAAACACCTGCCCCTGGGCGGGGCGAGGCCGTCACTGCGGCCTTGTGGGTGTTGTAGTGCAAAATGTTATTGATCCCCAGTGGGTGCGCTGGTTCAGTCAAAATTGAAATTGGTTCTAACCCCGGTTGGGTGAAGGGGTGACCCGCAGTCTGCAATTCTGCCTTATTGTTGTGAATTGTGCACAAGGAAGCACGTACTGGAATGGCGTTTCCTCATCTTCCAGTCCTAACATCAAAACACCGGATGGTGCTGACGCGGATCCGCGTGAAGGCAGAGGGTCTTTTCCGCGACCGGGAACGGCCGCAATACATCCATCGATTCCAGATACCCACGTTGGAAAAGACCACCTGGAAGCTTGTAATTTTAAGACACCTGGTTTATTCACAGCATGCTCATTGTAGAAAAGCAGGGAACCCGCTTCAAAGTCTTTTTCGCCAGACGCGTTTCGGGAGGAACCAACTCCCTTCATCTGTGGCGTTCAGTATAACATGAAGAACTCGCTGCAGTTTGTAATGTGCAAAACACCTGCCCCTGGGCGGGGCGAGGCCGTCACTGCGGCCTTGTGGGTGTTGTAGTGCAAAATATTATTGATCCCCAGTGGGTGCGCTGGTTCAGTCAAAATTGAAATTGGTTCTAACCCCGGTTGGGTGAAGGGGTGACCCGCAGTCTGCAATTCTGCCTTATTGTTGTGAATTGTGCACAAGGAAGCACGTACTGGAATGGCGTTTCCTCATCTTCCAGTCCTAACATCAAAACACCGGATGGTGCTGACGCGGATCCGCGTGAAGGCAGAGGGTCTTTTCCGCGACCGGGAACGGCCGCAATACATCCATCGATTCCAGATACCCACGTTGGAAAAGACCACCTGGAAGCTTGTAATTTTAAGACACCTGGTTTATTCACAGCATGCTCATTGTAGAAAAGCAGGGAACCCGCTTCAAAGTCTTTTTCGCCAGACGCGTTTCGGGAGGAACCAACTCCCTTCATCTGTGGCGTTCAGTATAACATGAAGAACTCGCTGCAGTTTGTAATGTGCAAAACACCTGCCCCTGGGCGGGGCGAGGCCGTCACTGCGGCCTTGTGGGTGTTGTAGTGCAAAATATTATTGATCCCCAGTGGGTGCGCTGGTTCAGTCAAAATTGAAATTGGTTCTAACCCCGGTTGGGTGAAGGGGTGACCCGCAGTCTGCAATTCTGCCTTATTGTTGTGAATTGTGCACAAGGAAGCACGTACTGGAATGGCGTTTCCTCATCTTCCAGTCCTAACATCAAAACACCGGATGGTGCTGACGCGGATCCGCGTGAAGGCAGAGGGTCTTTTCCGCGACCGGGAACGGCCGCAATACATCCATCGATTCCAGATACCCACGTTGGAAAAGACCACCTGGAAGCTTGTAATTTTAAGACACCTGGTTTATTCACAGCATGCTCATTGTAGAAAAGCAGGGAACCCGCTTCAAAGTCTTTTTCGCCAGACGCGTTTCGGGAGGAACCAACTCCCTTCATCTGTGGCGTTCAGTATAACATGAAGAACTCGCTGCAGTTTGTAATGTGCAAAACACCTGCCCCTGGGCGGGGCGAGGCCGTCACTGCGGCCTTGTGGGTGTTGTAGTGCAAAATATTATTGATCCCCAGTGGGTGCGCTGGTTCAGTCAAAATTGAAATTGGTTCTAACCCCGGTTGGGTGAAGGGGTGACCCGCAGTCTGCAATTCTGCCTTATTGTTGTGAATTGTGCACAAGGAAGCACGTACTGGAATGGCGTTTCCTCATCTTCCAGTCCTAACATCAAAACACCGGATGGTGCTGACGCGGATCCGCGTGAAGGCAGAGGGTCTTTTCGGCGACCGGGAACGGCCGCAATACATCCATCGATTCCAGATACCCACGTTGGAAAAGACCACCTGGAAGCTTGTAATTTTAAGACACCTGGTTTATTCACAGCATGCTCATTGTAGAAAAGCAGGGAACCCGCTTCAAAGTCTTTTTCGCCAGACGCGTTTCGGGAGGAACCAACTCCCTTCATCTGTGGCGTTCAGTATAACATGAAGAACTCGCTGCAGTTTGTAATGTGCAAAACACCTGCCCCTGGGCGGGGCGAGGCCGTCACTGCGGCCTTGTGGGTGTTGTAGTGCAAAATATTATTGATCCCCAGTGGGTGCGCTGGTTCAGTCAAAATTGAAATTGGTTCTAACCCCGGTTGGGTGAAGGGGTGACCCGCAGTCTGCAATTCTGCCTTATTGTTGTGAATTGTGCACAAGGAAGCACGTACTGGAATGGCGTTTCCTCATCTTCCAGTCCTAACATCAAAACACCGGATGGTGCTGACGCGGATCCGCGTGAAGGCAGAGGGTCTTTTCCGCGACCGGGAACGGCCGCAATACATCCATCGATTCCAGATACCCACGTTGGAAAAGACCACCTGGAAGCTTGATGTTAGGACTGGAAGATGAGGAAACGCCATTCCAGTACGTGCTTCCTTGTGCACAATTCACAACAATAAGGCAGAATTGCAGACTGCGGGTCACCCCTTCACCCAACCGGGGGTAGAACCAATTTCAATTTTGACTGAACCAGCGCACCCACTGGGGATCAATAATATTTTGCACTACAACACCCACAAGGCCGCAGTGACGGCCTCGCCCCGCCCAGGGGCAGGTGTTTTGCACATTACAAACTGCAGCGAGTTCTTCATGTTATACTGAACGCCACAGATGAAGGGAGTTGGTTCCTCCCGAAACGCGTCTGGCGAAAAAGACTTTGAAGCGGGTTCCCTGCTTTTCTACAATGAGCATGCTGTGAATAAACCAGGTGTCTTAAAATTACAAGCTTCCAGGTGGTCTTTTCCAACGTGGGTATCTGGAATCGATGGATGTATTGCGGCCGTTCCCGGTCGCGGAAAAGACCCTCTGCCTTCACGCGGATCCGCGTCAGCACCATCCGGTGTTTTGATGTTAGGACTGGAAGATGAGGAAACGCCATTCCAGTACGTGCTTCCTTGTGCACAATTCACAACAATAAGGCAGAATTGCAGACTGCGGGTCACCCCTTCACCCAACCGGGGTTAGAACCAATTTCAATTTTGACTGAACCAGCGCACCCACTGGGGATCAATAATATTTTGCACTACAACACCCACAAGGCCGCAGTGACGGCCTCGCCCCGCCCAGGGGCAGGTGTTTTGCACATTACAAACTGCAGCGAGTTCTTCATGTTATACTGAACGCCACAGATGAAGGGAGTTGGTTCCTCCCGAAACGCGTCTGGTGAAAAAGACTTTGAAGCGGGTTCCCTGCTTTTCTACAATGAGCATGCTGTGAATAAACCAGGTGTCTTAAAATTACAAGCTTCCAGGTGGTCTTTTCCAACGTGGGTATCTGGAATCGATGGATGTATTGCGGCCGTTCCCGGTCGCGGAAAAGACCCTCTGCCTTCACGCGGATCCGCGTCAGCACCATCCGGTGTTTTGATGTTAGGACTGGAAGATGAGGAAACGCCATTCCAGTACGTGCTTCCTTGTGCACAATTCACAACAATAAGGCAGAATTGCAGACTGCGGGTCACCCCTTCACCCAACCGGGGTTAGAACCAATTTCAATTTTGACTGAACCAGCGCACCCACTGGGGATCAATAATATTTTGCACTACAACACCCACAAGGCCGCAGTGACGGCCTCGCCCCGCCCAGGGGCAGGTGTTTTGCACATTACAAACTGCAGCGAGTTCTTCATGTTATACTGAACGCCACAGATGAAGGGAGTTGGTTCCTCCCGAAACGCGTCTGGCGAAAAAGACTTTGAAGCGGGTTCCCTGCTTTTCTACAATGAGCATGCTGTGAATAAACCAGGTGTCTTAAAATTACAAGCTTCCAGGTGGTCTTTTCCAACGTGGGTATCTGGAATCGATGGATGTATTGCGGCCGTTCCCGGTCGCGGAAAAGACCCTCTGCCTTCACGCGGATCCGCTTCAGCACCATCCGGTGTTTTGATGTTAGGACTGGAAGATGAGGAAACGCCATTCCAGTACGTGCTTCCTTGTGCACAATTCACAACAATAAGGCAGAATTGCAGACTGCGGGTCACCCCTTCACCCAACCGGGGTTAGAACCAATTTCAATTTTGACTGAACCAGCGCACCCACTGGGGATCAATAATATTTTGCACTACAACACCCACAAGGCCGCAGTGACGGCCTCGCCCCGCCCAGGGGCAGGTGTTTTGCACATTACAAACTGCAGCGAGTTCTTCATGTTATACTGAACGCCACAGATGAAGGGAGTTGGTTCCTCCCGAAACGCGTCTGGCGAAAAAGACTTTGAAGCGGGTTCCCTGCTTTTCTACAATGAGCATGCTGTGAATAAACCAGGTGTCTTAAAATTACAAGCTTCCAGGTGGTCTTTTCCAACGTGGGTATCTGGAATCGATGGATGTATTGCGGCCGTTCCCGGTCGCGGAAAAGACCCTCTGCCTTCACGCGGATCCGCGTCAGCACCATCCGGTGTTTTGATGTTAGGACTGGAAGATGAGGAAACGCCATTCCAGTACGTGCTTCCTTGTGCACAATTCACAACAATAAGGCAGAATTGCAGACTGCGGGTCACCCCTTCACCCAACCGGGGTTAGAACCAATTTCAATTTTGACTGAACCAGCGCACCCACTGGGGATCAATAATATTTTGCACTACAACACCCACAAGGCCGCAGTGACGGCCTCGCCCCGCCCAGGGGCAGGTGTTTTGCACATTACAAACTGCAGCGAGTTCTTCATGTTATACTGAACGCCACAGATGAAGGGAGTTGGTTCCTCCCGAAACGCGTCTGGCGAAAAAGACTTTGAAGCGGGTTCCCTGCTTTTCTACAATGAGCATGCTGTGAATAAACCAGGTGTCTTAAAATTACAAGCTTCCAGGTGGTCTTTTCCAACGTGGGTATCTGGAATCGATGGATATATATATATATATACATATATAAATATATTCACTGATAAAACAAAGGTTACAGGGGGCTTATAGTTAGGCTGATATTTCATTCATTCAAAACCAGTGAGATTCAGCAGTTATAGTTACCTGAACTAACTATAACTTACATCCCTGCAATGCACAGCTTATGGCCTCTGTTGGACTTGGCCTTTTCCCCCGAAATGTTTCGCTTTTGACCCCCTTGTCTAGGATGTCTCCCCCATGGTAATAAACCTGTATAGGCCCCCCCCATTTTAGAAATGCACCTGACTAAAATGTTCTGTGTTTAAAATGGATGCCATGGCCATGGATTTTGCCACTGGACTGCCATAGGTCAGCGGTCTAGATATTATTACCCAGCCACTCCTAGCTTTTGGAGGGAAAGCCTGGCACCCAGGGTGCTCAACCCCCCCCCCCCCCTTGAGCCAGTTTAGGCCAACTTTGCCAACATTCTAGAAGGTTCTGGCACTGCCTGGGAGGAGGGTATAAGTAAGGGGGATGTGCCACCAGAGAGTGAGACAGAGCTGGGACAGGAAAGAGAGGGGACCTGCTGCGAGGTGTTACCGCCACATGGGCCTGTGAGCTGGGCCCTGCACCCCTCAAAACCCCCCCTCTACTGTCCCCGGGGTCCCTGATGAAGGAGGGCCCCCCTCTAGGTCCCTGACGCTGTTGGGACCTTGAACCACGCCAGCGCTGCGCAAAAGAAGCGCCCAGGAGGTGAGGAGCGGGCCCCTGAGGAATTGTTGTGGGACTGTCTGCCCCCCCCTGCTGAAGCCGTGGCCCCTTTGGGAGCGCTGGGCTGTGAGGAGCCTACTGTGAAGTGCTGTGGGCTGCTGACTGGAGTAGACTGCTGCATTGCCCCGAAGCGCTGTGAGTCCAAAGACTGTGGTAGCCTGTGAAGCGCTATTATTTGGAAGCGCCGGAGAAGTGCGGAATTCCTACCGCCTCTGTGTGGCCTGAGAAGGGAGCTGAGAGCTGTTGGGCTGAGGGGGAGGAGCGGTGCACTGTGAATAGCGCCCTTTGCTGAGGAGAATAGCGCCATATAAATAATTAATTAAAAGGGAGCCTACCCCTTACGGCCACCGAGGAGACTGTGGCGCTGCTTGAAGATTGCACCTTGTTGCCGCCGATCTCACCGCCGCGGCCCGGAGTTTGAGGGACCCCCCCACTGTTGTGGATAACATTGCGGCGGCCCCCAGTGCCAGGAGAGGGCCGCCGAAGTGAAACGAGGCCGCCGGAGTGGAGGGAGGGCTGCGATACGCCTGAGGCCGGCCTGGCCAGCATCACGTGGCGGGGGCGCCGGTGACGTCACCTGCCATGCCCCCAGCCTGCCGCATACGGATTGGCCTGCGCGGCCGCGCCCCTAGAAGGCAGCGCAGGGATTGGCTGCCCGCCGGCAGCCAGAGAAGAGGAGCCGACCCAAAGCCCTGGGTCCCCGTGAGGGAGGGGGACCCGGGTGCAGCGCCGGTACGGGACCCCCGTGGAGGAGGGGGAGCCCCGTAGGGAGAGCGACCGGTGCGGGTGCCCACCCCGCCGGTCTATGCCCCAAAGCGAGAAGGCGGCCCGGGCATTGAAGAGAGAACCCGGAGCCCGTCGGCTCTGGATCGAAGTCCCAGGTTCCCGTGAAGCGGAGGGAACCCGGGCGAAGCCGGCCGAGGTGCAGAGTGCCTGCAGGGCTCCCGTGAGGAAGAGGGAGCCCCGATTGTGCTGCCGGAGCCCTGCCATCGAGAATAAGGAGGCCGTGGTGAGCGAGGAGGGGGGGCATCGAGGCACGCGATCGGTGCCTGCCCCAAGCCCCAGACCAGCGTACAAGTCCCCTCAGGCCTGCGGGACAGCTGAGAGGCCGGAGGGGCTGTGGAGGGCTCCCGAGGGCACGAACGTCTGGCAAAAGCGGAGGGGGGGCCTCGAGGCACGCTGTCGGTGCTGGCCCCCTCTGCGGGAAAGAGCCCTGCTGCCTATTGAAGCCCCGGAGCGGGTTACAGGGGAAGAGGAGTCATCCCAAGGAGCCGGAGTCAAGAGGTGGTGTAGCGGGCCCCCGTGGAGTCGAGGGAGCCCCGTGGGGAACAGCAGAGCCCAGGACCGCCTGGAAGAAAAGGAGGGAGGGGCCTCAAAGCACATTGCCGGTGCCTGCCCTTCCTCGGTGAAGCCCCGCGCCTGCTGAGGTCCCCGAGAGAAAAGAGTCTAGGAGCAGCCGGTGAGTGGGGACACATACGGACTGTGTGGGGTGGTGGAGAAGGCAACGGGGAACAAGGTCGGTGCTCGCCCCCCCTACCTTCTTCTTTTGGACACCGGGACTGGCCCTGTTGACCTTGAAGGTACACAGGGGACCCCTGAACTGGGCAACATCCCCACAGTGGGAAGTGGAGGCCGGGGTTGTTTCCATCAGTAGAATTAATCTCTAAGCACTGCGATCTATGATAACGCAAGTTACCCTGTGTGTTTGCCAATCTGCATGTCTAGGTCCCGGGAGGGTTGCCCTATGCTGAGGTTCATAGGCCTAAGGTTCTATGCCCCATGGGTTATTGTTTCCCCTAAGGTGACCCGGGAAGAGTTTATGCCTCACAAGCTACGCCTGAGGTTTTATGCCCGCAGGATGAGGGTGGGGTAAACCTGGATTTTCCCTTCTGCTACAGGTGACCTGCTCCTGAGTTGGCCGGACGTGTATTCCTGGCCCATTGTTATGCCCCAAGTGAATGAGCCAGCCTTGCTGATTTATTGCAGGTGCTCCTGTCTGTTAATATGTGCTGTGACACCATGGAGCTTTTGCCTTACAGGGGTCGGGTTGGAGGTATAGTGCATGGTGGGTATGTATGCTAATGTGGTATTTTGCAATCACAGCCCACTACTAAGGATGAGAGCCTGAGTTGGCCCCGCCAAATTGACCCCAGGTGCTCAGGATTAGGTTGATGACCCAGTGTGGATGTGATCAGACCAGCCCGGACCCTGCTGAATGAAGTGTTTATACACATCTGATGAGATGGTTATCTTCCGGGTCTAATGTGAAGTCTGATGAGATGTGCATTCTGGATTGATGGGTTTACCGCCTCCTTGATTAAGGCCTGCTCCGCCTGATGTTCGATACCCCTAGGTTTATGGCAGAGGAAGCCTTGCTGTTTTATTACAGGTGTTCCTAATCAATGAGTAGGGCCCCTACCTGATGTTAATGCTGGGTGATTTATGTTCTGTTCACAGGAGACGCCAATGCAGGTCATACTGTGTACTTACCACTGATATTGCTAATGTTTCATTTTATGTCAATCCCATCACATTCTTTTCCTTACAGCCATGGACTTACGGACTGGACCTCTTTCCCATGGCCCCCCTTGTAAATAATCCCCCCTGAAACACTTGGCACTGGTGCCAGTTGGCGCCGTGTTGTGATACCACTGTTTATGCATTTTTGCCTTGCAGGTTGGAGATATACTAAACTACTTACTAATTTTCCAACTCAAACTGGTGTCCTGCCTCTTTTGTGGTGTGCCTGCTGAGTCGTATGTGAGTACTGCGTGAGTGCTTCATATGTCCTCCGAAGTTTGGCCTGCCCGCTTGGTTCCCTGCTACCCCCCCCTGGATATTTGGTAACCCCATTTCTTACAGCCTCACATATTACATCACTGGGTTACCATGCAACCCCTTACACCAAATCACAAACATAAACTTCCTCGGACCAATATCTACCTTTCTGACAAATTTGGTGTCATTCTGTTCAGCAGTTCGAGCTGTAGCTATGTCTAAAGTTCCAATGTAAATTAACATGAGAAAATGCATTTTGGGTCCCCTTTTTTCTCAGCCCCCCTTGACAGATCACCATGAAACTTTCAAGACAAAAGCTGAAGTGAGTGGCAAACTAGTTTTGACAATTTGTGCAAGAGAGAGAAAGAGAAAGAGTACAGAATTGGCCCTGTGCACATCCCAGAAGCTGGTACTTAACCGGCATGTAACTCTGTAAAATAATAACGCTTTTTACCTGGGAAAAGAATTCACTGTCAATCACAGTCAATCTGTAGGTCATCAAATAAGGAGATTTATTCAAATTTTCAACCAAATGATAAAGCCTTCTGTTTCTATGGACAAATATGATCACTGAATCCAAGAGTGGAATTTAATAAGATATACAATTACAGGCAACATATGTTTCGCAAAACAGTCACTTCTTCAGGCCAAATGATTCCAAACAATGGTACCCTTCAATCATTAATAAAACGCTGACAAGCGAATTACTGACTTCATTCAAATCATCAACAGTTGAAAATATATTTATATGTAAAACTCTGGGAGTAGAATTCACCTCTAAAAGCTATTTCAGTGTCATTTCATCCCATCATTTTGATTATATTTTATGTAAACGCTCTAATGTCATAAATAGGTCCTTCAACCATTTGGGTTGATTTCCCTGATTTGCCTAAATCTACTTTGTGAAACATCTTATTTGAAAGATTCTCCCTTTTATCCAACTGTTTAGACATCTTGTTGAATCTGAAAAGTACACATTAATCACTTCGCAAAAAGTGTATGAAATTATCAAAAAGATGATGCATTCAAAACTGTTCTGAAACACAATTCAGTCAAAGTAGACAGTGAAAAAAGTTGCCTTGCTCCTGTTAGAAAATAAATGTAATGAGATTGAGGTACAGAATAAAAAATAATTTTAGGAGTTTTTCCCTATCAGGCCATGTAAACTCAAACAACACATATCCTACTTTTTAAATAGCATGCGCCCTGCCCTAGGGGTTGGTCGGTCTACCTTAGGGGGTGAGTTATGAGTTTTGAAAAGGAAGGTTTAAGCTTGCCCAAAGTCTTATTTTGTCAGCTCGAAATGGAAGTTACACACTACACTACAGGTTGCAGTGGCAGGCCTGAGGCATGTTTTACCATGCTACTTTAGAGGGTGGCACTATGAGTGCTGCTGCCACTAGTAGCATTTAACTTACAGTCCTTGGGTACATGTAGTACCATATGTTAGGGACTTACAAGTAAATATTCTACCAATCAGGTGTAGGCAGTTTTGCCTAATTCGTTTTTGCTGGCCTTTGGACTGTGCACACTTTACCACTAATAACCAGAGCTAAAGTGCTTCCTCTCTTCTTTAAAAATTGTGGACTTGGCTTACACTCAAATGGTATATTTAATTTACTTACAAGTCCCTAATAATGTGTACTGAAGGTTTACATGGCCTGTAAAATAAATGCTAATATTGAGCCTGCAGCAACAATTGTGCCACCTGCTTAAGAAGCCTTTAAAAGCATATCCCAGGCATGCCATTACAGCGTGTGTGTTAAGTTTCCAACTACAATGTCAACCAGGATGTGTATACAGGAGATAATTCATGTGAATTGGAATGATATAATAGGAGCTGTCAAGAGTCAGTTAGAAAAGCTAGAATGCTTGCATTTGTCAATGGTTGGGCGTCGAAATGTTCTTAAGATGTGTATCCTCCCCAATGTACTCTACTATTTCCGGACAGTTCCTTTGGAGCTTTCCAGGCCACAATTAGCGCAGCTGCAAGGCATTTCAGATAGGTTTATCTGGGGTTGGAAGAAGCCCCGCCGTGCTTCTAAATACATGACATTACCTGTGGAACGTGGTGGATGGGGTGTCCCAAATTTTATTTTTTATTATCTAGTATGTCTCATACAAAATTCAAGATTTATGCTATTTGAGGGGAATACACGAGTATTTGAGACACCTAATGTTTATCAAATTATATTGGGCGATTCGGCCTGTGAAGCTTTGCTGAAGTTTTATGAGCCTAGTTATTTTAAGCGTACCAGATTTAAAATCATGACCGCAGCTTCCAAGGGTTGGAAGGGGCTTCGGAAAATTTTGGATATTCAACGAATCAATTTCTATACACCTTTAGACTCTAGGAACATACTACCATCTATATTCTGGGACACCAAGATGCGAATTTGGAAAGCTAAAGGGATATGTCCTCTGGGGGATTTTTTTAAGGATGGTACATTGATTCAATTTACGGACTTAATGGAGATATATTGGGTGGCGAAGAATGATTTATTTAAATATCTGCAAATACGGGACTTTTTGCATAAACGCCAACTACAACCTATGGTGTATAATGAATTCATTAATGCTCTTTCAAAAGGCGCTAAGATTGGTGTCTTGTATGAAATGTTACTATCAAAACAATCGAATGATATTGCAATGCAAGATACCAAATGGCAAAATCGATTGGGATGTTCGGGTGTATTCTTGCAAGATTCAATTGATATGGCAGGTGCAATAGTTTTGTCTGCTAATTTACATACGCAACATAATAAAACTGTATTTAATTTGTATCAGACACCAGTGAAAATTATGAAGTGGGGTGATATCTATGTTGGAAAATGTTTTCGATGTCAAATGGATGCAGCAGATATTGTCCATATATTTTTTGATTGTAATGCACTTTCTCCTTTTTTTTTAAGTATCGAGGAATTTTTATTTACAATAACAAAGGTGCAATTTCATATTAGTCGGGAACTGCTGCGTTTTGGGGTTGGTATTGATGATGAAAGGTCACAGAACTGCATCCCCACCGATATTTTCTTTTTATGGCTCTGGCGGTAGCCAGACTATGTATTGCTACAATGTGGCTGAAACCCGAACCCCCTGCTTTTGAAATGTGGAGAGCAAAGCTCTATAATGTGTTCCATTTAGAATTTAACTTATATCATATTAAATCTATGAAAAAAAAACAAGTGGGGGTGAAGATATGGCAGCCAATGCTCCAACATTTTGAATTATCATTTGGATCGTAATTTTGTTTGATATCTGTCATAGTGTTTTAATACACTTTCAAATGCTATTGAATATATGCTTTATTTGCCTTTTGTGTTTGCTATGAACTGAATAGTAAAAAAAATAAAAAAGATGAATGCATTCAAAACTGTTCTGCAACACAACTCAGTCAAAGTAGACAGTGAAAAAGGTGCCTTGCTCCTGTTAGAAAATAAATGTAAAGAGATTGAGGTACAGAATGAAAAATAATTTTAGGAGTTTTTCCCTATCAGGCCATGTAAACTCAAACAACACATATCCTAATTTTTAAATAGCATGCGCCCTGCTCTAGGGGTTGGTGGGTCTACCTTAGGGGGTGAGTTATGAGTTTTGAAAAGGAAGGTTTAAGCTTGCCCAAAGTCTTATTTTGCCAGCTCGAAATGGAAGTTAAACACTACACTACAGGTTGCAGTGGCAGGCCTGAAGCATGTTTTACCATGCTACTTTAGAGGCTGGGTACATGTAGTACCAATTGTTAGGGACTTACAAGTAAATATTTTTCCAATCAGGTGTAGGCAGTTTTGCCTAATTCGTTTTTGCTGGCCTTTGGACTGTGCACACTTTACCACTACTAACCAGTGCTAAAGTGCTTCCTCTCGTCTTTAAAAATTGTTGACTTGGCTTACACTCAAATGGTATATTTAATTTACTTACAAGTCCCTAATAATGTGTAGTAAAGGTTTACATGGCCTGTAAATTAAATTCTAATATTGAGCCTGCAGCAACAATTGTGCCACCTGCTTAAGAAGCCTTTTAAAGCATATCCCAGGCATGCCATTGCAGCCTGTGTGTTAAGTTTCCAATTACAATGTCAACCTGGCCAAATCAACATTATGCCAGTCCTAAACCTTCTTTTTTAATACATGAATTAATCCCTAGTGTAGACTCTGAACCGCCGTTAGGGCACGCTACATTGTATTTAAAAGTTGGATATGTAATTTTACATTTTACATGCCCTGGAAGTGAATTTATTTTTTTAATTTTTCACTACCGCAAGGCCCACATCTTCTATAGGACAATATTGGTTACTCTATTACATCTGAATTGTGATAACTTTTGTGTATGAGCCGGTAGGAATGCCATGTTTGATACCTGAGGAATTGTATTTAAATTCCTCTTTAATGGTAAAGTCAGATTTCAATGAATACACTTGGGGTCTAGAGGAGTTTTAAGGACCTGCATGAGACAACCCCCTACCAATTTAATGTATCACAAAAAAAGCCACAGGTCCGGAATAGGTGGTAGGTTTTATAACTGTCTGAGGGTACTCAGCCATCAAAGGACGATTCCCCTCACGCACCACAGGTGTCATGCTTCATCATAGGGGTCCCTCCTCACGTGAAATACCTAGGGGCCCATTATGAAGGCGGGCGGATTGCCCCCGCCAGGCTGGCGGGGGCAATCCGCCCACCATCATCTCTCGTTTTCCCCCCGCCATATTAGTATGGGGGGGGGGAGCACGGGGACGGAAAGGCCCCGGTCGCCTTGCGGCCGCGGCGGAAAAGAAATAATATGGTGGCGGTGTCTATCAGACACCGCCAGTCATATTATCATGGGCATTTTTCAATGCCTTTCCGTGGCGGCAATGCCGCCACGGAAAGGCAGGCGGACTTCACTCTGGGCGCCCCGTGCTGACCCCCATTGTGAAGGTGAGTAGGGAGGTGAGCACGGGGGGTACCTGTGGTACCCCCCTTCATTTGCATTCTCAAAGCGGCAGGCACCGCGCGGTGCCTGCCGCTTTTTGAATGCAAATGATGTAAAGCATTTTTAGCATTGTGGCGGGTGGTGCAGAGAGCGGGCACATCCTAATACCACCCCCGGGACCCCCGCCCTTATGGTGGGCGGTCCCATTCCCCATCAGGATGGCGGGCGGGCATAGTCCGCCCACCATCCTAATGACCCCCTAGTATTCACGTGGGCTACAACCCCCTCGTGACGAGGGAGGAGCTCAGGGATGTTTTTTGGGTCAAGGTGGGTGTATTAAAACCCTATGTGAGACTGGCGTGTGCGTAAAAGTGCAGTGCTGTGATGTGAATAGTTAAAACTGGCTATGGGGTTAGCTATGCTATGACTTTATTCAGCTACTCAGTGTCAGGATTAAAAACAGTGAATAGCTGGTAACACAGGGCCCGAAATTAGAGGCAGAAGTGTTGATTACTAGACCAACATGTTTCGGCACCTCTGGTGTGTTAGGGGAACCAACCCTCAGATAGTTATATAACCTCCCAACTAAACCGGACCCATGGCTCTTTTTGTGATACGAAGTCAGATTTTAAGTCATAATTCTGAAAATGCCACTTTTAGAAAGTTTAAACAAGCAAGGCTTGGGTCCTTAGCTGCCTGGACTGGACCGCTGTATAAAGAGAAACAAACTGTTTTGTCCAGTCAGACTGTTAACAATAAATTTAGTGGACACCTCAGACCATTAATTCGAAGGTGCCAAAGCTTTATTCAGCTTATAGTGTGACATTTAAACAACAACTAAATTATGCATGTGTTAGAGTAGAAAACACTGAGTTAAAGTGGCATCATACATAACTCATGTTGTATACATAACATCAAATGTGGCAATAACAATTTACAATAAGGTGAAATAAACAAGTTTTGGAAAAGGTGATGGACAGAGTTTCTGAATGATGCAGAATACTCCTACCCAGTCAAGAGATCAGGGCTTGATCCATCACCGTTTTTTAGCTCACTGCACCATCCCAGCTCAGAACCTGGCTATATGCAAATTAGTCTGTTCCTGTCCCAGTGCATGATGGGAACAGGGCAAACCAAACTACCAAGCCAATTATTACACTGGGAAGGAGACAAGCTTCCGGGGACCGGTTTCTGGCATTTCAGCCGTCGTCGGCCCGGCTTGCTTGAATCCTGATGGTGCACGTACCACAGAAACAAAAATTAAGAACACAAAGCAATTGACCAGTCCTAACTTTAGGTTACACAGTAGGCAGGCATTGCATCCTTTTCAGGCTTCTGCCTACTGTCCTGCCTGTGAAATAGAAATGGGGTTTTAATCATTGGTGGGGTGTTGCTTGGCAAGGGGGGAGCAACTTCAATTAGTCCCCTTAAGGCACACCCTATTGAAAAGGCCCAACCCCATTTCTATTGTTTCTCAACGCGAGTGGTTGCGAGCATATGTGACCACTCGCAATGAGAACCTGACTCCCCGGCGTTAAGAAAACTCGCCGGGAGGTTTCTTTTCCACGCTCGCGCTAGCCAACTTGATGTTGGCGATCACGAATGAGGAAAAATCTCGCCGGGAGGTGGATTTTCCACGCTTGCGCTTGCCAACTTGACGTTGGTGAACGCAAGTATGGAAAAAACTCTGCTGCATGAAGCAGAGATTTTTGGAACCCCACGAGCTCCGTGTAACGTGGAGTGTGATAAACTCTGCAAACTCCGCGAGTGGAGCAATGATTCATAATAGGCACTAGGTAAAAAAGGGGACCCTCAGGCACACGCTTTAGTACACTCCTGGAACTGTGGATACTACAGAAGAAGGACACATTGCTGCCCTGCCCTGCCCTGTTGTTTGAGCGGTGATGGATTAAACCCAGATCTTTTGACTGGGCGTGAGTGTTTGATTGATTCGGATGCTACGTCCATCACCACCCCCTTTTGTACCGCTGTTGTTTGAGGCCTCCCTGCTTGCTGGGAAGGAGGACTGGACCTAATTTCTTCATCCCAGACTGAGTAACTCCATGGGTCAGCTGACTGACCTCCTGTTTTGAGCTACAGGGGCACACCATGCACCAGATGCCTCCCTGCATCTGCCCAGCTAATCTGCTGCCTGGAGATGCAGCAGTACCTGCAATCAAAACAGCCTGAGCCCTGCTTGCTGCAAGAATGAGCCCCTGATCCCAAAGAGGTTCCTCCCCAGGTCATAAACTTTTGACTGGCATCAGAATGCAGTCTTCTGACTCACAAATCCAAAATTTTTAGTCTCTTTGCAATTGAGAAAGGGCCTGTTCGCGCCAAGACTTTGCCACCCACGTCAACCACCCGAGAGAGGTTCTGGTGAACCCATTTCTTCTAGCTTCAGCAACCATTAACAATGACCAGCAAAGAAAAATCAGCATTTTGCAATGCAGCATCAACAGCTTGCAGTAACATCAAATGCAAATATTCAGCAAAGATCCTCCGCAACAACCAAGGGGCTCTTCGCCCTACATCGATGATCGTCTGCGGCTCCTGGCCTGCACTTCACACTACAGCAACGACCATTAGTGCCTCTCTCCCTGCTCCTTGCATCTTGCTCCACCACAAATGGATCTCCTTGTGCTGGACTTTAAAAGGTTGCTTGTCATTGTGACTAACCTGGTCCATGATTTTGGTTTTGTGATTTTAAACTTTTATCGATACAAATTATTCGTCAGTTACACAATGATTTAATAACTTCTTATTATGCTTTTAGGTCTGGAATATTTATGTAATAATTGTTAGATGTATGTTGTAATGTCTATGTTGTGCTTTTATGATAAATCTGTCGAATAAAGCTGAATTGAATTGAATTGAATTGGATTTTGGACCAGGCTCATCATGGTCAGCTGGAATTTCTGTCTTTCACCCAGTCTCACGTGACCAGATAGAAGTCAGTGCAGCTTTGTGCTTTTAGTTGTTATACTTACTTTAAATCTTTAAAACTGCATAACTCTGATTCTAATGATTGGGTTTTTAGCATTTTGGTGTCAAATATGTCATTACATTTCAATCTACCTTTCTAAATTGCTGTTTGATTTTGTGCATGTCTTATTTTCACTTTATTAGTGTTTATGAACTGCATATTTATTTTATGCATGGTGTCTGGGTTTTGTGGTTCACCCTAAGAAGAATTGGGGCTGTTGCTTGAGAAGGGCTCAAACCCCCCCTCAATCAACAACAACCCAATTTCTCACAAGTACTATTAGGATGGGAAATAAAAGCGGTTACGGTGGTTAGAAACAGTAACACTGTAGTACACAAAGTTATATCATAACCAGTTGATATTAAAAAATTAACTGTGAAATGTACACAAAGAGCCATTACATTGTTATTTACTTGCATAAATACTATACCCTGCACAACATTGTATTAATTTGCACAAACAAAAAATGATTGTTATCAAAGAGGAACATTATTACAATAAGGCAAGTGATTTAGATTTTCAGTACAATGGTTGTTATGGTAATCTTATCCTTCAGTGGTAACTGCACAATCTGAACAAGTTTAAAATGAAAGGTTTAATTCACCATATTAGTATTTTCAAAAACATAATTATGTTACATTATAGTCGGTCAGGTCATGCCAATATTTACCTGCCTCCTAAAAGATAATGGAGCATTTCTGTAATGAGCACACAAAATATTAGAAATAACCACCAATGCTACTATTGTACAATTAGATTCATATTATAGCCTTATAGCCCGCCGTAGCGGGCTATACCGGCTATTAAAGGCCCACTGCAGCATTAAAGGCCTGAGCCGAAGGTGAAGGACTTTAACAAAGCAGCGGGACTTTAAAAGCCGGTCTATCCCTGCTATGAAGGGCTATAAGGCTATTAGAACATTCTGCCACTAGAGGGCAGAAGGTTCTAACAAATAAAACAAAGCCTTCAGGGAGAGCAAGAGAATTTAAATCCCCTCAGCCTCCCTGAAGCCTTTGTTCACAGCCAGGGCTGTGAACAAAGAAATATTGGAATGTTGGAGCTCTGGGCTTATAGCAGCCATTATAAGCCTGGCGCACTCCATTGTTTTAAATGAAGCTTCCAACATTCCAATGTTCTAAAACACATTAATACTCAAGTTAATTCCAATATGAATCTGAATGTTATACAAGTGACAATACAAGACTGTAGCTCACTGTTTTACAGAGTTTAATTATTTTCTATATTTATTGACATTTATGACACTATTGGTCATTCCCCAGGTTCAATACTGGTGTTACCATGTTATAATTGGCTACAAAATCACCTTCCAGGCAATTTATTGTATTAATGGATTTATATGATATTGAGGTGCGTGACCAAGGGAAGATAGATAGCACCAGACATGTTGGTTTGGAATAAGTCATTGAAATATGACCACTCAACAGAAGGGGTAAGTCTTCAATTGTTTGCAGAAGGGGCTGACATTTGGTTTGTTGAGGGATATATTGAGAAGAGAATAGGAGGCTCAGAAGGAAGAGCCTTTTTGGCACAGAGACATGCCACCAAACCATTTCAGTTACAAAGTTGATAGTGAGAGCTGGTGTTAAGAGAGTTAAGCTGTATGGCATGAAGAACTTGGAAAAATGACAACCCATTACCAACTCGCTCTAAAAAACAGCATTACGAATCAGATGAAGAAATATTTAAAATATAAATATATATATATATAATGTATTCTGGTATGCCAAAATAGACTTTAAATGTATGCACTCCTTAAAACCAGCTCCGTGTGTTTCCTTTTTAAACACCCAGTCATCAAGTAAAGCATCCTTAAATCCTTGCCTAACCCACTGACACCTAAGATTATTTTTGTGACTCCTTTACACCTGCTTCATATCCTATGCTCTTGAATGCCTTTAAATTATACTTTCAAAGGCAAACAGATATTTGACAATTACACAGCTTACTCCTCAGTCCTGGATGCTGAACTTTGAACTTTCAGCATTGTCAAAGCCCAGATCAGCAGGTGTCTGCACCATACATAAAGCTGCATTGACAAATGTACAGGCCCCATGGACTTAGTAAAAATCAAGTCTATAATCATGTTGGCCCGATTCACAGCACTAACTTGAAACAAAATCCTAAACTTACTTCTTTTGGTATTCACAGAAGTTAGGATTTTGTCTTAAGTTTGTCTTAAGACAAGCTTAAGACAAACTTAAGACAGACTTAAGTAAGGATTTTGTCTTAAGTCTGTCTTAAGTTTGTCTTAAGACAAAATCCTAACTTCTGTGAATACCAAAAGTAGTAAGTTTAGGATTTTGTCTTAAGTTAGTTCTGTGAATCGGGCCCATAGAAGTAAAAATATGCTATCACTAGACACAAGGTTGCACGTGTATTTGGCGGCTGAACAGACCCTGTGTGCTCGTGTGTAATATCCATATCTTTATGTCCCACAAGAAGCATTATTACATGTTACTTCATATAATAAATTAACCACAAATGCCCAGGGGGCTATTGTCGCCATCTTTCGGTAAGCTCACAGAGCATGAATTTGATTGGCATGATTAATTTTCATTTTCAAAGTCTTCGGTTTAATACTGAAGTCTTTTATTATCATGTTAGAAAACATATGTAATCTTCTCTTCCAATAGAATAACTCTAGTTTCAATAGCATCAATCAATAACATAATGTGATTTTTATTGTCAGACATCTTTTCATACAGCAACGGATTGTTTCCATTATTTTTTCCATTATTGTGTCTTGCAGTCATTTCCTTGCAAAATCTGGAATAACTTTCTCTACTTATTTTTTTCTTTAAATTGACCCCTAATACATTTCTTAGCACTTTCTCACAAGTAACCTCCTACACTACGCATGATAGAGAGTCAGCTCAGATAGTACAATGATTTCTATAATATTCCCATTATAGTCTGTTACCTACATTTCTATTTCTTTTTAGGATATTTTCGTACACACTTTTTTCACAGAATCAGAAGAGGGAGTCAAGCTGGATTCAATCTTTTCTTCACACACCTCCCTTTAGTGTTTAATTTGTAAAAATAAATAAGTGTCAGGGACCTAGTCATCAGGCCACTTCGGCCTGCACTGCCCATTGCAGCTGTCAATTACAGTAACAGTATAACTAATAAGTCACACTCCTACAAGTGTGACAATTCTGACAATTTCATGACCCAAAGTTAAAAGAATGGCTTTGGCAGCAGGTATTAGTCATACACTTTTTATGATATTTATTGGGGAAGTTCTAGGCCAACTTGTATTGGATGGAAAAAAACTCAAAAATGTTTACCAGTATCTATTTTAGCCAAATTCGTATCTGTACATTTATGGGCCTGGTGGCTGAAATAAAGTTTTTTCTTCTAATGTATAATGAATTAATAAACAACAGTTGTTAGGCTCATCTCTGAATTCAAAAAACAAAGTCATCATTTCACAGACTGTCATAGGTATCTGTGCTACTGGTGCAGAGCACCGGAAACCACCCGCTCAAATTAAGCACTGCCTCCCTTTCTGGCTTGGAGCCTGCTCACTCCCGGCAGTAGGTAGCTGTGTGGCAATAAAGCTCTTCTGTTGTTTAGTGGGGATCCCGGCCCCGATCCCCTTTTTAAAGTGGGGCAGCAACGTGTCCCTGCACACGGCTGTGTGCTTTAGAGATGTTGGTGAGATGTTAAGTGGACCTGAAGATAAAATGGTCGATGGTTGCAAATCCCATTCCTATTACTTCCTCTGCTTGAGTAGGAGAGGAGGAAAACCTCTCCTGTGTGACAAGGAAGTGGTCCCTGTGTAGCCCGGCTTGCCAGCGTACCCCTCAGACTTACTATTTGCAACAGGTGAGGGGCAAGTGGAATAAAATAGGAAGGTATGAATGGCAATGGATGCCATGGGATGCACTTTTGAGCAACAAATCCTATTATAGGATTCAGGTTCTGAGGACAGAAGGAAAGAGAGGCAGTCAGATACTACAACATGAACACCTTGAACAACCTGACTAAATAGTAAATATAATATGTTTATTGACCATATAGATATGTTTCAGCTTCTCAAAGGCTATAAGGGATGTAATGTATAACTGATATATGCACCGGTGGCTGCTCACGTCTATTATAGGTACAGTGCCTCATTGCAATAGATCTACATTTAAAGAAATACATATGGCTATGGACTGAAGGAGTTGAAAAGTGATGTGCAGATATGTGGAAGTTTAATTGCTTAAAGGGCAATGTTGTCTCCTCCTTCCTTGCAACATGACATGAAAACGGCCATTCAACACACACAAACAAAGGTTGTTTAAATGTTCCTGGTTGTTACATAAATAATGACTGCTTATGGGCCAGATGTATCAAAGTGTTTTACCCATTCTGGTCTATGGGAGAAATTAGTTTCTACATATAGCCCTGGGGTCCTTGATTGGAATTCCACATTTACTGACGTTGACTAAGAGATGTTTTGATGAGGATTGTTTCTATTTTCCTGACTGGCTCAAAAGATGTACCAATCAGGAAGGCATCAAACACTGGAACACAGTGGCTGGCTATCTGTACTAAAAGCCCAATAAGGCATATGTAATGTTAAAAGAATATGCATCTCAAAAGATATGTATGTTTATGCTTTGTGAAATCTGCAACTTCTCACAGCGGCAACACTAACAAACTGGCTACAGCAAGACAGGCGCAGTCCCTAAAGCAGTACAATATTCAATGCAAAACGTGCAGTGTTCAATGTGTGCCATCATGCGCACAAAACAAATGTTGACATCTGTTCCCTGTATGACACCTAATGCATTCCATGTGCATGTCTGGAAGTCAACGCAGAGCACTTCAAAGAACAATATAGACACAGGTGTGGATGGAGGAGGCTCAAATTGTAAACCCATCCAGCATTGAGTGTTCCTGGAAGAGAAAACTGAAACAGACTTCCATTATCAGATATGATCCTGTCTCTACTTTGGTGAATGTGGGCATACCTTCATGTTACCACTATGTAGTCACTACCATCTAAACTCCTTTAGCAGTTCTACAAATTGTACCAACCCTGGCAAAGAACAAAGGGAAGTCATAGGTTTAGTGGAGCACACAAAGCAAGGTGTCGGCTCTTCTGTTAGTGCCTAGACGTAGCCGGGTAGTAGTGCGCTTTAGACATTTTATTTTCATTTCATTTCTGTTGGCACGCCTTCCAAGCGAGTCTTACTTGTCTCCTGTATTCCCTCTTGCTGAAGATAGCCACCAGCTCCAGCAGTTCTTTGACTTCATGATCAAGACCCAAGATGTAGATGACCAGGAAACAGAGAATAGAGGTGGTAAAGGTAACTGCAGTCAAAAGTGAGCAACCACTCTCAAAATTAAGGTCCAGAGGAATGACCAGTTCCTGCTGCATTATATTTGCCCCTTATTTCCTGCTGCACCCAATCCTGGCACTGCTGACTCTTCACTGGGCAAAGCTGGAGTCATCCTCCCTTCAGAGAAGCTAGCTTTGGAGGAGACTAGTGGACACCGAGGGCAGTTGGCCTCATGGATGTCAATTCACCAAAATGCCAGGGGTAGTGGAAGTGACATCGCATGCTTACACATACCCACACAGACTCAATAATAGACACAATCTCTCTCTTACACAAACTCTTGTCCGCAAGCACACACACCACATATATTTAAAAGCATTTTTTACTTACCTCAGCTGCCACAGAAAGTCATATTTCAGCTATGTGTACTCTACTTGTTAATAAACCAAATAATGAATAATGGAATATTATTCACTATTAGTATAATAAAAAACAATTGGTAAAAAACAAGGAGAGTGGACTTCTGACTGACGTCCATAAGGACAAGCTACTCTCTGTGTTGTTGTCCCTAATTTCGCCAAATATGGGGTCAGGCGTTGTAAAGTCAGTGGTCGCAGCAGCGACCCCGAAATTATGTCCAAGGGAGGGCTTGTAGTAGTAGAGGACAGAGGCTAACAGTGTAAAGCCTCAGGCCACCTGTACGGCTCAGGGATAGGTGGCAAACGTCAGAAAGCTCAAAAAATCTCCAGGGCAGATTTACAAAACCCTTGCGCTGCTGGTGGATCACGTTGCATGACGCACCGGTGGCGCAGCCTGCTGAGTGACATTTACAAGCACAGATAAAGTCACCCTGCATGACTTTACCTGTGCTTGTTAATATCACCACTGTTCATGCAACACTTTGCGTGTTAGCGGCGTGACATTGGTGTTGCTGTGGGTGTTCCCACGCAACACCCATGCCCATTGATGCATTTCCAGATTTACGAGAAACCGTAAATCTGGAAATGCATCCGAACGCTATGCCACCCTAGGGGTGGTGTAGCGAGGCGCAACTAGGAGAAGTTTTTTCATTTCTCCTAGTTTTTTTCCTCTTTCAATGCCTACTGCATTCTACAGCACACATTGGAAGGGGAAATCACCTCGATTGATTGTTTTTGTGCGGGAAGGTGCTCCTTCCTACACAAAAACAATCTCCCCACAGCGCAGGCATCCTTGCACCATGGTGCAAGGATGCCTGCGCTGGCCCATGGCAGCAATTTGTGCGCCAGTGCAGGGGGAAGCACAGAGATGTGGCATATTGTTGTCAATATGCCACATTCCTGTGCATCAAATCTAATGCAGCGTGGCGCAGCAAAATGACTTGCGCCACCACGCTGCGTTAGTTTCTTGTAAATCTGCCCCTCCCTATTTGTTCTAGGGAAGTGTGGCTCAATGGTTAGAGCAGCAGACCCTGATGCAGAGGTCTGGCCCAGGACCAGGGTTCAATTCCCAGCTTGGCCGGCCTTGGCGGGGTCTTGAGCTCTAAATTCCTAGGACCTGATTTCTCGCCTCAGTGCCTATTCTAATCATGGTTCCCACGCTGCAACTCTGGGCAATAGCTTGCTTAATCTCCACAACGGCCCCAACAGCGCTGGGATGCCTGGCTTCACCTTGAGGATTCCCAGGAGTGACATTTCACAGGGAAAAGCCAGGAAGGGTTCCTTGGCGGTATAAGTACAAGCGCCGGGAGACCCGGTCCGGGTAGCTGTGCGCTATACAAGTACAACACATTTAACATTATTCTAGAGTTGGTTGAGCACCCTTTTCCAAAACATGGAGGGCAAAAGATCTGGGTTGCTTCCACCGAAGCCTGCAAGCTGTGGTCTTCTCCAAGTGACACGTGGTGTGTTCTCAAACATGTCAATGCATGTGATAGATCGACATTATATTTCTTGAAAAAAAGGATAATAAATACGAACGCTGGGCAATCCAAGGTGAAAGTTCATTTACCTCCCAAAAAAAAAACATAATAATCAGATATTTCGTTTTTTTCAGTAATCCAAATTTAAAGTAAGAACTTGAGAAAGTCTTGTGTATTAAACCTCTTTCTAATGTTGCAGGTAATTGCTTTGGCATCCAAAATGCTCAAAAGTCAGATATCTCTTTAAATATTGCCCCTTTACAAATAGTATTAATTGTATTTACCGAATCAGCGGTTGTTCCTATTTACCAAGCATACCGGATCATAACTGTCTAGTTCATTTTGTATTCATGAGCCAAGCTGTTGTGTCTCCGGTGTAAAAAATGCATTTCCATCATGCGTTGCCACCTGTCTTGGTTTAATCTCCGTTGTTTGCTCGCCTGATGTTCTGTCTGGGTCAAAGTATATTAATACTTTACTGTGCCATGTGACTGTAATTGTTTTGACGAACATGTCAGGAGGCAGTTTGTTGCCATATCGGCCAAAAACACATCTGTGCCTAGAGAGTAGTGGTAACTTTTATTCCACTTGCAAAAAAAAAAGAATAAGGCTGCAGGTTTGCTAACTGGCCTTTGTGCCCACTCTATGTGCTTATGTTGTAATTAAAAGAATAGCTTTCAAAGAACACAGTCAATCGTGAAGCACAATGTCTGTACGTGACGTGTACTGAACCTCCCTGCAGGGAAGCAGATGGAAGATTCTTGTTTCTGTGTGTTTGTGTAGATACTGTGCTCATTAATGTTGGGCTTGATTAATACCTCAACGGCCTCGTTTAGAGCGTCCTCGTTTAGAGTTTTGAAAATGCTCCATTTTTCTTGTGGAAACTCTAAATAGCTAATTTATGGGTTTTTGGCATAGGGCAAGCATGCACCACACTTAGCCCTTTTGCTGCGGCGGCTATTCCGCCTCAGCGCTAAGGGGGAGGCGGGGCCGCGCGGCGGTCCCGTGCTCATGACGGAACCGCTCCATCACGGCCCGCGGGTGAGCTGTGCTTGTGACCGAACGGTTCCGTCACTGCCCCGCCCGCTCTTCAGAACGTCCAGCGCAGGCACGGAATTCACGCTGCGCACGCACGGCGAGCGGGCAGTGACGGAACCGTTCCGTCATCAGCACAGCCCACCCGAGGCTCGTGACGGAATGGTTCCATCATGAGCATGGGAGGGGTTAAGCAATACTGTGCATTCCTCTCCTATCTCCCTGCACTGGCATCATTTCAGCAGCCTAGCACCAATGTAAGCACCCTTAACCATGGTGCAAGGGTGCATCTGTTCTATGCAGGATTGTTTTTGTGCAGGAAGGGGCACCTTCCAGCACAAAAACCATCATAAGAGGCGTTTTCCTCTACAGTACACATGGAAAGAGGAAATAAAGTAGGAGAAATAAACAGATTTCTCTTTGTTACACTTCACCTCAGGAGGCGTACGGATTTGGCGCATCCCCGGGTTTACAACATTTTCTACACCTGGGCCAGCATCAAATTCCATGGGTGTTGCGTGGGTGGGAAAACACATTGCAACACCCATGGAACGCCTCCCAGGCACAGAGTAAGGTGACTCCGCGATTTGCGCTCCGTTGCCTTACTCATGATTTATAAAGGCCACTCACATTCATGCAGGGTGGCTTTGCATGGCTTCATAAGTCGGATTCACACATATACCACTTTACATGGTGCAAACTTGACGCAGGGCTCTTATAAATAAGCCCCTAAATACTGAGTAAAATCGACTGATTCCAACACAAATTCTGCCCCTCAGAGTTTGATGGATAGGATACTCAGAAACAAACATGACAGTTATACCTTGCATCGTATTGCAAGTGCATTACATCCTTTGGCGCTTATAATACAGCAGGTGGGCTGTCTGTCACATTAGTGGTGGAGTATCCCATCCGACAAACTCTAAAATAGGCCCTTAGAAAATATTCTATTGAAACTACAATTCTTTCAGATCCGTTATGGGGTAAAAGATGGCGTGTTGCATCAGCACAATCTGTTGCCAAAATGACAGGAGAATAAAATGCGCTGTGTTAATCGTGGTGGACTGTAACTGTAACAACCATGTTGCATTATGTTCTTTTCAGGCAGTAAACAAAACATTATTGCAAGCACGCCATTTAGATGCCAACAGCTCTAGCAGAATAATCATGAGTATTAACAGATTGGAACCCGAATACAGCCTTTTTAATTCCAGAAGTCTCCAATGGCTAGGGGGCATTTGCTGAAGATAAGTGGATCTAACTCAAGGGGGTTTCCAGACTAATTAGTAGCTCGTAGTTTGGTGAACCTGTGGGACTGTTTGCTAGAAGTGATATACACAAACAGGGTGTATATATTTAAATCAGAGCTGTCACATTTGTAAAGTGGAAGATAGTAGTGCATGATGCAGCCTCTGGTGGATACCTTTATTAGCATGGCAACTCAACAGTTGGTTTGATTTTATTGTTTACATTTATTTAAAAAGCCATTATTCCTTTCATGATGTCAAGAGAATTTAAGTACTACCAAAAACTTTACAATTTTCACAGATAGATGCACTGGGTGTGTTTATTTCAAATTCCTAGAAACACATAGTTCATGTATTATTGAATATTCATTTAAATCCCTTTGTAGCTCTAAGACATGAATGGTGACCTAAGTGATGAAATTATTTTTCATTCCATTTAAACACTGACCTACAGGAATTTTCACTGCAGTTCTTACATAGTGTGAGTTTGTTTATCTCTGAAAAGGTTCCTCTTTTTGAGCATCAGTGCCGATATCTCAAGAGTGGCTATTGGTTGATGAAGCTGAGTGGTCTGTGTGAATTCACCTTACTTCAGCCTCAAACAGGAAATGCTCCTCATTGGCCAATGTTTCAATAAATCAACGACCTACAGCCAGCGCTCAGTAAGACCTACAAAGGGATATACTTATAAAAGTGTGTCATTTTTGTGTTAGTCCTGAAGAAGGTGGATATATAGATAATGTGCCAATGACAACCTGTATTGAATTGGCAGCAATTGGCTACTATTTAAACAATGCATAACAATATGTGGCTGAATGAAGAATCACCTATTAATCAATGATTATTTGCTTTTTTTTATTTTAATTTTTTTTATTGTCAACAAGTGGGGCACAGACGTTACACCAAAATACATAAACAAAAGATAACAGCAAGAGAGCATAATTGAATAACTTAAAACAAACAAAGCAATAAGTAACATAACATGAACAGAGGAGCATCAGTCAATAACAACTATCTATACCGCAAATAATATTATACCAAAAACAACAATATTTAAAACAAGAACCATATTGCATTTAACTTCATCACAGAGCTTGTACCCCGTGCCTTAGCTAGAGCTTTTTCCATCTCATACGCTTCCTTGACCAACAGCCACCAATCATTTATAGAGGGTGGTTTTATAGAACTCCATACCCAGGGTATTGCCAATCTTGTAGCAACTAGCAGTATTGAAGATTGTCAAGTAAGTCTATAATCCACTATCTTAAAGCCCATAATAATTTCCATCACTGTTACTGGTCCCACTATTCCCAACCTCTGAGAGAACACTTGGCCGATCTGCTGTCAATATGTCTCTAATTCAGGACAGATTGCAAACATGTGCGTAATGCTAGCCGCGTACAGGTCGCACCTGGGGCATTTTGTCCAATCACTACCCTAACCATATGTAAGCCATTTAGAGATTTCATCGGGCTTGTGATATAACAAACATATAGTGCGAAATTGCTGCAATCGCAATTTGACAGAATGCAATGACTTGTCTATAGTGTTCAACGCTTGTTCAATAACAATAGATGTAACCTCTGTCCCCAAAGCCTTGCTCCAACGCCCCACCAATCTTTCAGAAACGTTTGGCCTAGAATTCTGAATACATTTATTCATATGATTTATCACAGATTTTATTTTAGTACTATACAGACATTCCCATATCTCAGGCCTAGATAATTTTGTCAAGTTTAGATGTCTCACCAAATAATCCCTGATCTGTAAATATTTTAAAAACATATGATCAGGCAATTTACACTGCACCTGCAGATTCTTAAAGAAAATTAAGCCTTTGTAATCATAGAGCTCTCCAAGGCATGTATTCCCATACCTATTCCAGCATTTATTGACAACATCATGAAATACATCCGGAAATATTGGATTGTCCCATAAGGGATGTTTATCATGATAAAATGACAGATTGCATTTAGTAGATATAGCACGCCATATAAATGTACTATGCCTTATAGTCTTGAACTTAACTCTCTTGAAATAGTTTGGGTCGTTGGTCCTGTATAAACACATATTGCTATCCTCACCTAGTATAAGTTGATGAAAAAGGTTTTTATACTCAGGACTTAAAAGACTACAAAAACGGGTAGCAACAGCAGCCCAAAAGTACTTTTTAAAATCAGGAAAGTCAGGTCCTCCCTGTTCATGTTGAAGCTTTAACAGATCAATAGCTCGCCGAGCTTTCCTGTATCACCAAATGAAACTACCCAAGACTCCCTCCAGTTTCCTAAAAAATGAATTTGAAAGCAAAGGAATAGATCTAAATAAGTGCATCTTTATAATATTGGAATGCCCTATTATACCTATCGGAAGTTTATGCCGCTTCTTAAGCATTTTAACGGTATCTTTCAAAAAAGATTTGTAATTTTAGACAGCCTAACTCCCAGATGAGTCACTACAGACCAAACACCAAACATTTATTTTTCCGGTTTAAAATTAAGTAGTATTTGTTTTTTTTAACATTGAATGTATATCAAGAAATAGATCCAAACTTAGCAGCTTCATTCCCAATGAACTTAATAGCTTTAATTGGTTCAGCTGTAAAAACCGCAATGTCATCTGCATAAGCAATAACCGTAAGTGTTTTTTCACTCTATACTAATGGCATAATTCGAAGGACAAACTGCAACGCACATTTAAACTGCCTCGATATATAGAGCAAATAATAAAGGGGAGAGGAGACAACCCTGTCTTGTGCCAGCGTGAATCGGAACAATTGTTGACTGCAAACATATGTATGATAATTTGGCATAAAGGCTTGTCATATAGAGCTTGTATCCACCACTTAAATTTGCCTTTGGTCCCAAACTTATCAAGTATAACCCATAATAAAATCCCATCCCACTCTATCAAAAGCCTTTTTTGAATCTAAAAGAATCATACCTAGAGGAATTGCCCTCCTTCCAGCCATATCGATTGCCCCCACTGCTTTATTAACATGGGCTGTGGTATCCCTGCCTTGGATAAACCCATGTTGTTGAGGAGACACCAACCCAGTCATAACTGGGGAAAGACGATTCACCAAGATCTTTGCAAAGATCTTGGTGTCTACGTTAATCAACGAGATTGGCCGATAAGAGCCAAACTCTTTAGAGGGCTACCCTTTTTTGAAAAAAAAGACCATCTGCGTCATATACCAGGACTCTGGTATCTTTCCCGCAGCACCTACACTTTGCATGACAAGTCTAAGCAATGGGGTCAAGATATCTTTGAAGATTTTGTAAAATTCAATAGGTATAGAATCTTCACCCACTATCTTTCCAGATGGCAGGGAAGATAGCGCCATATCTATTTCTTCCATCGTAATATCGCTCTCCAATCAAGCAGGTGTTTTGTCGCTCACTGTTGGATAAAGTTTACCCTGAAGGTACCGCTGCATCTTCTTCTCTCCAGGATCCACGGTTGGAGTATATAATGCCCTATAAAACAAGGAAAAGTGTTCTTCAACAATATTTTATTATTTTCTTCCTGATAAAACAGGGAAATTATATAACAAAACCTTAAATCAGTATATTATCATGCTACAAATTCTATAAAGTCAAGCATATTGGGGGAGTGGAGAAGGTTACATAGATGAAAGCAAGAGGATTAAGAAGGGTATTATAAAACCGATTGAAATGAAGGCCAAAATCAAATATGGCACAAAATAATGGAAGGTGGATATCAAGAAGCTTCCAGGAACGAGAGGTAAAGAATTTGCCAAGGAGATTACGCATGCATGTCCAGGTAATTCCCAGAAAACCTGGCAAATTTGTTCGTGGTGAGTAACCAGGGGCATAACACAGGCCCAAGCATCCCCCGCAGTGCGGGGGGCCCTCAAGCTCAAGGGGGCCCCGTCAGCACTGCATTGTGGCCTGAGATCTCCTAATAGAGTCCGGAGGGGGCCCCTCCACGTACCTGGCAGGGGGGCCCCCTCAATTATCGTTACGCCATTGTGAGTAACACTCATGCCAATATGTGTAGTCATGCCATTTAGTCACTGCCAATGAAAAATATTGGTTTGCACTTCCCGTTTCTCAGAAAAAGATGTTTGTGGTATTCCTGAACCATTTTGATATCCAAAGTAGAGTATGTCTGTCATCAATGTTAAGATAATATAGATTATTCATCATCATTATCCAACTGACGTTTGCACCCATCTTACTCCTCAATAACCCGATTGACTATGCTCTCCTCTTCAGGAGTCTTTAGGACTCAGGATGCTGAAATAGAAAGGCTGCTATAGCTTAGAGAAGCAGTCAGGCAAAGGCATTACGTGTTAGTACTAAACAAATGACACTTACATTCTGATCAGTGTCATGTTGTGTAACCCAGAACCTCTTCAGTGACTTTTTCAGTGATTGATAAATGGATGAGGCAGAATTGTTTAAAGATGGTTAACAACAAAACACAACTATTGTGGGTGGCAGTTATGTCTCAAATTGAGCCTCTGCAGCGTGTTTGAGAGTTGACTGTTTGGGATCTGTCACTAAGTTTAGCAATGTGGGTCTAGTAAAGGGAGGCAATGAACTTGTACCAAACCAAGAATTTAGATCTTTGAAAAATGCTTACACTATGATGTTGTTTCAAAAAAATAAAAGTTCTTATGAGTCAATTAGGAATGCAATGCAGGATGCAGTTTCATAGAATATCTCTACAGGCCTTATTTACAAGTATGTAACTTTCAAAGCAAAGGGATGCATCATATTTACAATAATACAACGTATCCCTGAGCTCTCCCCTGCGCTGGTGCACAATTGGCTGCCACGTGCCAATGCAGGCATCCTTGCACCATGGTGCAAAGGTGCCTGCGTTGTGGGGTGATTGTTTTTGTGCAGGAAGGGACACCTTCTTGCACAAAAACCATTACAAGAGGTTGTTTTCCTCTTTATATCTGTGCTGCAAAATGCAGCATGCATAGAAAGAGGAAAGTATTTCTCCTTGTTGCCCCTCCTCACATGTTCCCTAGGGAGACGTAGGATTCTGACACAATCACAGGTTTACGAAATGTTGCAAATCTGGGAATGCGGCAGAATCCACGGGTCTTGTGTGGCAACACCCATGGAACACCCCTTTCACTCAAAGTACTGCGTGAAAATGGGCCGTATTTACAAGGCCACGAAAAACCACAATGGGTGGCTTTATGTGGTCCTATAAATATGGAGCACCCTACTGTGCTGCCAGTGCATACAACAAAAGTGAAGTAACAGTGGTGCAAGGGGCTTGTAAATATTCCCCTAAAATTTACTGGGCTCACATTATAACCCTCAAGCCTGGGGAGCTAGGTCTCTGAATCTCAGTAGGCTAAATTTATTTCTGAATTATATAAAAAGTCAGATGCAGAGGCTTAAATAGACAGCACTGTGAGTTACGATGAGTGTGTTCACCTAAAGCACTTCCAGGAGACTGGACACTCACTGAAATATTCTGCAAATTAAGACGCTCACTGGAGGAAGGTTCTGATGGTTTGCCAGCAGTACTATATAAATCTGACTCTCTTTGGTGGGCTGATGTTGTTAGCCCTTTTTTTTAAATGTGTCTCATGCACTGGGATAATCCCAGACTCTTAGCTATCATCAAAAATACAGCTTATTATTATGAAAGGCCCCCATTGCAATCCTGAACAGTTTTGCTAATTGTTAGATATTTGGTTGTAGGAACCACAATCCTAGTCAAGGTAAGTCAAATACACACTCTAAATTAAACTGTGTTCACTTGGCCGAGAGCAGTCAGGCTTAACTTAAGAGCCAATGTGTATAGTATTTGTGCAAGGCTTCAAACAGTAAAACAGTGAAAACACCACAAAAAAACATGCCTGATTAGAAACATATAGCTTAATTTAATGAACAAAACAAGGCCAAAATGAGAAAGTAGAACCAGAGTTATTAATTTTTAACACCTTGGCTGCTATGGGTTTTCCCGCTGGGTGCTAAAATATCAAGATCCCCATTATTCATGACAAAGCCAGCTCGTCATAAGCACAGGGCAGGTAACACCCATGACGAGCTGGCTTTGTCATCAGCACTGAAGGGGTTAAAGAATAAACTGAAATGCAGTGCTTAAAGGCATAAAGTGCCAACCGGGGCTATCTAGTCGCGTTAGACCGGGTCAAATCCAAAGGTTCAGGCCTACCACAATGGAGCATAAGTTGGAGACAGGGACCAGCCTTGACCCATTGAAGCAGTAACTTGGATATTGGTTGCTTCAATGTCGAAGTCGAGATGCAGAAAGCAGAGTAGGAGATGCATTATTGTGGATACTCAGAATGTAGGCGATGGGTTGGCTCTGAGCTGCACAAAGTCAGAGATGCATCAGAAATGGAGGTAGTGCATTCTGTCATTTGCGATGTAATGTATTTGTTCCTTGCAACAGCGGCGATGTGTCAGCGTTGGCCGAGATGCGCCGGTTCCAAGCTGTTAACGGTGTCAATGCATGGGTTTCTGTGAGATCTTCACTTTATACTCACTTTGAAGGGCCCAGGATTGAATTGGCACCACTTGGCAGGGCAAGACTCACAGATGGCAAACTGGTGTTGTAGCAGGGTGATTTGGAAGTTTTTGATGTTCATGAGACTTCAAACAGGGGGCAAGCCAGCAAGCCCTTGGAGACACTATGGTTCTGAGTTGGAGAGACGCAGGTCCAGTCCTTCTCACTCCCAGGCAAGAGGGCAGCAAAAAACAAGCTAGTACAGCAAATCGAGATTCCAGCAGAATAGCAGCTCAGTAGAGTCGCAGTCCTTGTAGCAGCACAGCAGTCCTTCCTCCTAGCAGCATATTCACAGGTCCAGAAGTGTACTGAAGTGCTCGTGTCAAAAGTTCAGTATAAATACCAACTTGTGCTTTGGAATGGGTGTGACCTCAAAGAGATGCCTTTGAAGTGCATAGTCACTGCCCTTCCTGCCCTGGCTCCAGCCTGACTACATGGGGTATGCAGCTCTTTGCGTGGGGACAGGTCACTGCCTATTCAGGTGCAAGTGCCAGATCCTCCCTTTCACCCTGCCCAGTATGGCCCATCAGGATGTGGCTGGCCCATCTTTCACACATAAGCTCTCTTTGTGTCTTGCTGTCCAGAGGGAATGCATACTGCCCCACTGTCATTCAACCCAGATGTGTATTCAGAGACAGGCAGAAGGCACAAAATGGTTAGAATAAGAAAATGCCAACTTTCTAAAAAGGCTTCACCATGAGTTGGAACTTTAAATTGTGATTCCAGAGACACCACATTTGAGGGGCCCCATCTCTTCCAAATTGGAAATTACACATATAAAATGTAGTAAGGTAACCCCAATGTTAATCTATGGGAGAGGAAGGCCTTTCAGTACCAGGAAAAATAAAACTTAAAAGTACAGTGCACTCTGCTCTTGGGTTGTCAAGGACCTACCTTTGGGGGACTTATATGTATTAAAAAGGCAGGTTTGGGCCTGGCAAGAGGGTTAACTTGCCAGTTCAACATGGCAGTTTTAAACTGCACACACAAGCTTTGCAATGGCAGGTCTGAGACATGTTTAAAGGGCTACTTAAGTGGGTGGAACAATCAGTACTGCAGGCCAACTGGTAACATTTAACTTATTGGCTCTGGGCATATGTAGTGCACTTTACAAAGGACTTATAATTAAACTAAATATGACAATTGTGGATATGCCAATTTTACCATGGTTAGGGACAGAGCATATGCATAGGGCCCAGAGTCCTAAAGCCAGTAAAAATGAAGTCAGCAAAAACAAGCGTTTCTACTACTGATTATTCTCAGACAGTTGTTCATAGATGATGATGATAGATATTCCATTCCTTTTTTCTTGAATAGGTGATCCCCTGATTATTTTAGCTGTATGCAAAACCTTTTGGTTGCTGAGATCAACCTCAATACTCTTTCTTTCAATCCTTCTGCAGTTTTCTTTAAAGTATTTTCTGAATCCTCTCTAGTAGATATTGTGATAAAAGCTAAATTTTGTTCTCAGATCAGGATATCCACTGACCTCCAGCCTTGTGTGGTCACTTTCATAACACCTGATCTTTGTCCAAAACTCAACTCTTCAGTTTCCTCTATTGTGGTACTGAATGTTGCAATTAATGTATGTGGCCACATTTTAAGGAGCCTGCCTGCACTACAAAGATTCAGAATGTTTTGGACAAAAATAACTGCTTCCAACATGTGCAGAAGTTGTAACAATATTTCGAACCCCCTCTTACTTGCAAACTATCGAATATCATGAAAATAAATTCCTAAACGTCAAGATCATTATTTTCTCACATACGTCCACTATATTGTCTGCATTAGTGAGTGATCAAGGAAAATGTTTTCTTGGCCTTAGACCTTTTGGATCGATCAGCCATAATGGGCACCTGATAACAAGGAAATCACTGATGTCTAATTATAGTGTAACAGTATAGCCACAGCTAGCTTTTTTCATTTCTCCCTAATTAGAACCAGGTAGATTTAAACAATGTTTCTGTTATTAAGTTATTTCCCATTGACCTTACCACTTCCTCAGCCTCTTCAACCTCTACACAGACCCTCTTTAATATGTCATTTGCTTCTGCCTCTGACACTCCTACATGCACGGCGATGGTACCAATATACGTCTTTATTTGTGTGCATGTAACTGTAAACTCATCATTCGAAACCAGTCTTCACTGCATTCAGCAATAACCCTTATGTCACAGCTCATATGGAGTCCATCAAGAGCCAAAAGAGTTTCGTCATTGCTAACTCACAAGACACTACATCTGTTAGATAAAAAGTTACAATTTTGTAACAAGTTATATATATACATATTCAATTAGATCTCTTCAATTAATCTTTTCAGTGCTTTAATTGTTCAACCTGATCTTATCACAGGAAACTGGGAATTGTCACAACCAATATCTAGGATATGCATTGACGGTGAAGAGGCAACAGCTTCCCTGGATGATGTACAATGTTATAATGGTACTCTTGCAATCGTAGTCCCCATCGTTCAAATCGAGAGGAATCAATGAGAGGAGGCATCTTGGCTTCTGGATTGCCAAATTTCACTCAATCAATAAATCAGAGAATTGTAAGCACACTACTCACCCATGAGGGTCTCAAGGCACTGAGGGGGAGGAGGTCTGCAGATCTGTTTAGCTGAAGAGCCAGGTCTTGAGGGTCTTCCTGAAGGTGTTCAGGGAGAGGGCGAATCTCATGTCTGCCTGTAGCTCATTCCTGGTCTTGGCTGCAATGTGAGAGAAGGATCTTCCGCCTTCTCTGGCTCTGTCGATGTGCAGGGTTTCAGCCAATGTGAGGTTGGAACATTTGAGGTTTTTTTAGGGTACGTGGAAGTTGATTCTGTTGTTGAGGTATTTGGGTCTGTTGTTTTATAGGCATTTGTAGGTGTGAGTGAGGATTTTGAAAGTGACTCTTTTCTCCACTGGGAGCCAGTGGAGACTTGGTAGGTGTTGTCTGATGTGTTTGTGTCGAGGGATGCTGAGGAAGACTTTGGCGGCAGTGTTCTGTATTGTCTGGGGTTTGTCTGGGGTTTGCGGAGTAGGGACTTGTTGTTGCCGGCGTAGACTGCATTTCTGCTGGTGGTGAGTGCGTGGGTGACTGTATTCCTTGACTCAGGGGGGATCCACTTGAAGGTCTTGTGGAGGATGTGAAGGGTTTTGAAGCAGCTGGAGGTGACGACATTGACCTGTTGGTTCATGGTGAGTGATGAGTCGAGTACAATGCCAAAGGTCTTGGCTAGGTCTGAGGGGGTAGGTGGGCTTCCGAGGGCGGTAGGTCGCCAGGTACTGTCTCATGCAGAAGGGGTTGTACCAAGCACAAGGACTGGTTATCCAGACTGCAACGTCTTGAATTCTTTTCTGGAAGTTGTTTGGCAGCGGTGGGGTCTTTGGTGAGGGAGAGAATGAGCTGGGGTCGTCGGTGTAGGATACGATGTTGAGGCTGTGCTGTCAGACGATGGCTGCGAGGGGGGCCTTGTAGATGTTGAAGAGGGTGGGGCTCAGAGATGAACCCTGTGGGACTCTGCAGGTGATTTTCATGTGGTCAGAGAGGAAGCGTGGGAGTCTGATCCTTTGGTTTCTTCTGGTGAGGTATGATCGGGTCCATTCCAGGGCTGTTCCTTGTATACCTGAGTCGTGTAGGCTGGCGACTAGTGTGCAGTGGGAGACGGAGTCGAAGGCTGCTGATAGGTCGAGTAGGATGAGGGCTGCGGAGTGGCTTAGGCCCAGGAGGGTGTGGATGTCGTCTGTGGCAGCGAGTAGGGCGGTCTCTGGGCTGTGGTTGCTTCAGAATCCGGATTGGGACGGGTCGAGGACAGCGTTCTTTTCAATAAATTGTGTCAGTTTCCTGTTGACTGTGTTCTCTGCAACTTTGGCTGTGAAGGGGAGGAGCGAGATGTGATGATGGTTCTTGAGGTCGGTAGGGTCAGCTGTTGGCTTCTTGAACAGAGGTCTGACTTCTGCGCACTTCCAGTCATCTGGGAAGGTGCCTGTTTTCAAGGTGGTGTTGATTGTAGTTTGGGTGCGATGGCGGCCGGAGCTCTGTGGTAGATGTGAGTGGGCAGGGGTCGGTGGGGGCCCGAGTGGATGCTTTGCATGATTGAGGTGGTGTCTTTGGCCATCATCGGTGTCCATTTGGGGATAGTGGGCTGGCTGGTGTTTCTGGGGGCCGGGGGGCCGTCTGTGGCACCTGGTGAATGGTCGATGAACTTGTTATAAAGGTTTTTGATCTTGAGGTGGAAATAGGTTCAAAGCTTGTAGCAGCGGTCTTGGTATGGGGTGATGTCTGTGGCTTTGCTGCATGGGTAGCTGAATTCTTTTTTGACACTGAAAAGTTCCTTGGAGTTGGTGGAGTTGGCCAGGATTTTGTTGTTGATGAAGTTTCTCTTGGTGGCTCTGATCTGGTTGTGGTAGTCCGTCATGGGATCCTTGTATGTGGTGTGATTTTTGGTTGTCTTGGTAGTTCTCCAGGCAGCTGCAGGTGCGTCTGGCTTCTTGGAGAGTGGTAGTAAACCAGGCAGCTTTCCTGGGGCGTTGTCTATCATGGTTGCGTAGCGGGCGAGCTCATCTGGATAGTCAGAAATCCAGGTGTGGAGTTCTCTGACTGCGTCATTTGCGTCGGATGCCCAGGTGAGGTTGTCTCAGGTGAGGGTGGAGTTAAGTTGGTCGTATGTAACCTTGCTCCAGTTCCTTCGTGGTGGGCACGAGGCTGGTTTGGGTGCCATGTGTTTGTTGATGGTGAAGTGTATGCAGTGGTGGTCGGTCATTGGCGGCTGTGTTGTGTGGCTGAATTGGACGCTGTTTCCTGCTACGAAGATGGGGTTTAGGGTGTGTCCTGCTCTGTGGTTCTGTGAGGTGCTGAGTTGTTTAAGTCCGATGTTGGTGAGGTTTTCACAAAGGATAGGGGAGTTGGGGTCGCTGGGGTTGTTGAGGTGGACGTTCAGGTATCCAATGAGTATGTAGTTTGTTGAGGCGATGGCGTGGGTTGAGATGAAGTTCGGGGGCGGAAGTTCTGTAGACGAGGGTTCCTTGGAGTGTGGCTTTGGGGGTGGTCTGGATCTGGAAGTGCAAGTGTTAGGCAGAGAGGAAAGTTTTGCTAGAGGTGGTGAGGCAGAGGGTGCTCATGTGGGCGATGCAAAGCCCCCCTCCTTGGTGGTTGGGGCAGTCTTTCCTCAGGATCTTTTATCCGTCTGCGATGGTGGGGCTGATGTCGGGGGTGGAGGATGCATTGGTCCAGGTCTCTGTGAAGAAGGTGATGTCGGGCGAGAGATAGTCGAGTAGGTTCCAGATTTCCATGGTGTGTTTGTGTACGGAGTGTAAGTTGAGGAGTATGGGTTTTAGGGTGTCACTGGTGCTGGCATCAGCGGTGTTGGATGCTGGGGTAGTGGTGAGGATCTGGCAGCAGTGGGGGCAAGAGAACTGGCCTTGGGTCATGTTCAGCTAGGCCTGGTGGCATTCTCTAAGTATTTCAGGGTTGAGTGTGAGGAGGGTGGTAGTGTAGTAGTAATGGGTAGTGGGAGGTCAAGGGTTCCTGGTGCTGGCCGTGGTCGGGTCATGGACAGGTACAGAAGGGCTTGCCTTTGGCGAGGCTTTGGTGCGGCTGCCATTAACTAGGGGAGGTGGGAGGGAGGAGAGGCGGGAGCAGGGGAATTCCCGGAGGGAATTCCAGGGAGGAATTCCTGGGAGGAATTTCGGGGGGAAGGGCTGCAGGGGAAGCAGTGGCGAAAGGCAAAATGAACAGGCAGGTACGAGAAAATAATAACAGTGGTGGAATTAGAGAAAGATACAGATGGGCACAATAACAGTGGCACAAAAGGGAGAAATTAAGAAACAAAACGGTGAGAAAGGTTACGGTGGTTGCAGGCAGCCTGATCCAGTTGGAGCAGGCAGCAGGCACAGGAGCGGACAGCAGCCTTGAACATCCCAAGGGAGTGGTCGGGGCTGGAGCCAAGAGACAGCACAGCTGAGCTGCGGGGAGAGAGTTGACCTAGACCGAGGGTCTAGGCAGTAAAGCATGATGATCAGTTATAGAGTAAAAGGCTTTCTGTATAGGAATACATATAAAGGTTTACAAGCCAATATCATGGCTAAGCTCTCTTTTTTCTGGCTGTGAATAAGCAAGTTCTGTATGGGACAAACTCCTACTTACATATGCCACAAAATGCCTTCGAGCATTTGGGTGTCCGCTGAACTGTGCAAGGATTGACCCTAACCCGACTTGGCTAGCGTCTACAACAACCCCTGTATGAATTCTCAGATTTAAATATGCCATTTTAGTGGCATTCTCAAAAGCCTGTTTGATTTTCTTAATTAAGCATTATTTTATGCTAAGTCTCTCAATGGAGTACTTGCTGGTCATGCCAATGAATTAACGGAACATGGAAACATGTTGTGGGAGATCAGAATTTGGCATTGCTTGTATTTTATCAATGATCGGGTGTCATGCCCCCGTCAGAAAAGATAATGCCAAAGAAATTTGCTTTGCCTTATGGAACTCACACTTGTCTGCATTCAAAGTCAAACCTGCATCATCAAGAAAATGGCATACTTGTGCAAGAGCTTTATTATGCTCTTCTTGTGTAGCTCCCCAAAAAAACCTCCTTGCTATAATTGAACGCATTTATGACAAGCTGTATGATACGTTGAATGATGTATTGAAAAACGCTTTGCTGTCGATGACACAACAAAACGTAGGGCCCTACTACGAATTTGGTAGTATGGGTGTGGGCCGCACGCTACCACCCCACACCACCAAACAGGCTGCCACCCGCCCCCCAGATTAAGAATCATTTTGTGGTCTGGTGGGCGAATGTTATGGCTGTCCTGCGGCGGCGCTGTACAAAGGCTCATTTATGATCCTTAGAACTGCACAGCTTTGGTGTTGTGGGTCGATGTAGATGCCCGTAAATAGGTTTACTGAATCCTGTCCTTATGTAGGCATAATTTGCATTGCCCTTATTTAGGCATAAAATCCCAGTCCTTATTTAAGGCATTTGCCATGCATTCCAAAAACAGGCATTGTCACCTATATACGTCCATCCCGCATCACAACGAGTTCTTAGAATCCAGACCCTTAAGCCATTGGGACAATCCCTGCATGGATGATTGATTTCTCCAAGAACTCCTTTATTATGCATGAACAGCTATACCTAAGGGTTCATTTATCACGTCTTCCTCTGCTCGACTTTACGTAAATGCTAGCATTCCTAAGTACCTTCTAGGTATTAATGTACCTCCACTTGCCATGGCAAGTCACGGCTGCATACTTGCATGGCTCGGCACAGCTGCATACTTGCACAGCTCGGCAACGCTGCATACTTGCGTGGCTCGGCATGGCTGGATACTGACACGGCTCACCACGGCAAGTTCGGAAGAAATTCGAGTCTCCGCCTGACTCACTGACCACTCGATTTCAGTTACTCCCTACGCCAAGGAGCGTCAATGTTAAGGAGCGCCTCATTTGCATTTGCTGAGATAACCTTCCCCACACTAGCGACCAGGTCTCACTGCCATATTGAGCCCACAAGTGTTTTTATCTTCATAATAACTTTCTCCTATAAAGGAACATTGCTACAGTGAATCTCTTTTATTGACAACCCCTTATAGGGGGGAGAATTTATTTTCTTTGTATGTGTGTTTCGTGCCATTTTGGACTCTGCCTAATCTATATAAAGATAACTTTATTTTTATAAACAACTTTTGTGTGTGTCCTTTTGTGATGTTGCATTGTATTATTGTGAGTGTTGTACAAATACTTTACACATTACCTTCGGGATAAGCCTGTCTGCTCTTGCCAAGCTAGCAAGGTGGTGAGCAGGGGTTATCAACAGTGTGTTTCACCTTTGCTCTGACTAGAGTGGTGGTTTCTGCCTGGCTTTGGCGCAAGCGTTAGCTAACCATGAATCCCATTTTTAACACATATCAAAGCATATGCATACAGCTCCTTCACTGTCCTTTTTGGCCACTTCCACTACGGGGGAGATCCATGGCATTGGACCAGTATAACGCTCAATGATATCATGCTTAAGTAACAATTCAAGTTCTTTTTCAACAGTGTCTTGTAAATAAAAAGCAATTTGCCTATGTCTTTCAGCAGCAGGATGGGCATCCTCAGTAATATGCGACTTTATTTTTATAGTTTTAACCTTTCCCAAACCATGAAACAACAAAGGGAATTGCATTATTATTTTGTGGTGAGCATTAATTTTGTAGTTCGCGGAAATCAGTCTCATCAGCAGCTGTGCAGAAACTGAGTAGACAGTAACTTGATGCTGTGCCTTGAAGCACATGTTTGGGTGCTTGCACCTTCGTTTTATTGTGTTTAACTGTCACTACAAATGAACGTTCACTTTTTAAAGGCATTGGTACTGCCTATGTATACACTTTGGTGTTTGATGGCATAAGTTGTGGTAATGGTGACAATTCATTATAGTTCTCTTCAAGCATAACGTTTTGTGATGCACCGAACTAATTTTTATTTTCAGAGTATTCTTTGGTCAATGTTCAAATGACTTTGGTGGTTTGGTATGTCAACTTTCCTTTGACTCACATTTTTCTTCAAATGCGGCCAGTCCCACATGTGCATGCTTTTCTTAGGTAAACATCGACATACACAACCATCTTGCTCACTTTCACTTGATACTGATACAGAAGAACGGTTGACGAAGATTTGGACGACAATGGACTTCATTGAACTGATGTCACAGCTTGGCTTTGTGGGTGCATGCTTCTGGAACGTTCCAGCGGCCATTTCGTCTTCTCGCCTTGATGCATGTGCTTTTTTCTTTGCTTTAAAGACTGGCACAAAATGGTTCTTCTACCTACAACCATTACATATCTGTCCAATGGCAGGACATTTACCTTTGTGTGGAGACAAAAATCCACACCTGAAGCACAACTTCTTTTAACTTATAGACATCATTTTGTGTTCTTCAGACTTTTGCTTTGGTTTACTTTTCACTCTCATCAATGATTCATTCTGGGCAACTTTGGCCCCCATGTCAGAGGCTTGTCTAGCAACATTCTTTTCAGCTCTGGCAGCCATTAACACTTGCTGCAGGCTATGAGTCTCTCCCAGCATTCGTCGCCAAAAGAAATCTGGCACGCATCCGTCGATAACTCTAAGATATATAGCTTATTCATCATTAAATGTATTGAGCTTACAGTATTTGATGAGTGTGTTGAGTTTCCCCACAAGGTAATCAATGATATCACCAACTTTCTGTCGTTCTTGACTGAAAATGTCTTTTTCATACTCAGCATTGGGCATTGGATTACATTTAAGATTTAAATCTTCTTTAGTCTGGCGGTATGTGACTTGTTCATCAGTTCCCAGCTTTTTATTTTGGACTTATTTTACACCATCACCAGCTAGATTTTTTTTGGTATTTGATCATCTTTCTGTTATTGGTGTCTTCAAGTGCATCAATGAAATCTTCAAATGTTACTATTCAAACAATCCATCTCTTGCTAATATTTTGCTTTTTGGCAGTATCAAAGGTGGTGGTGGTTTCAAGAAGGTGTCAGCATTTTAGCCATTTATGGGAGTGGTTGACATTGAGGGTGGGGCTCTTTCAGAAATTGTCAGCTATCCACATGGACCTGAGTCATGTGCACCATCTCTGGGGCCCTGCAACGGATCAGTCTCTGGATCGTCTGTGGGACTTTGACTGCCTTCTTGGTCTCCATTGGAGCCCTTCACTTTCTGGAGAATTCAGGAGTTGCTCTGAGCTTGCACCTGGCAGCTTTGGTGGTGTGCCACTTCAGGTATTGGGCAGCTCAGTAAGTGCAACCCTCATGCATCTTCTTGGGTCACCTCACCCGGTGTTGAGGTTATAGATCTCAGTTTATCAAGGCTCTGGTAATAACAGTATGTTTTCTTGTTAATTGGTCTGTCAGACATTGCTTTTATGTATCTTATCATATTTGACTACTGAAGTATTTAGCATTTCTTTTCTGGATCTGCACACATCCGCCTTTGACAGTAACACTCTGTATAACATATGACTTTATGTTAATTGGCAGCGCAGTACCTTTATGTATGACCTGACCAGCAGGTTGTTGGCTAGTGATGTGTAGAATCTCTGCAGGACTGTAGTTGTCTTCAACTGCTTCACAGTGGCCGGAGCTGTGCTTTAACTCCACATGAATTAAGTGCTGATTCCATACTTCGACAATGGCACACATGGCACGCACAAGTAGTCTGCTTGGACCACAGCAAACTCTCTGGGAGAGCACTGTCAATCTTCGGGTTACTTATCCCCTATCTCGTTGCTAATTGTAGATTCCTCCCCAGCCTAGGTACACACCAAAGACCACACCACACACAGAGCTTAGTACTACAGGTCTCTATTTGTGTGTGTGTAACTGCGAACTCAACATTCTAAACAAGCCGTCATTGCATTCTGCTCTAAACCTGAATTCATAGCTCCATGGAGTCCATCAGGAGCCAAAAGAGTACCGTCATTGCTAACTTGCAAGACACTACAACCTCTCGTGTCGTCTTTTTTGATATTCAACATATTCAATTAATTGTCCAATAACAGTTACAGTGATATAAAATACTAAAATGTGCATGGGAGCAAAGCATAATGTCTCCCCTGTTACTTAATACATCAGGCTGATTATAAATACTGAAATGATTTGTAGCATCTGGTAAATAAGGCTGAAGCCGAAATTGACTAATTTCTAACTGTATTGGAATTTTAGATTAGCTTCAATAGAATGATCAAGGGCTCAAACATATCCAGCCACATTATCCCCATTTTAAAACCTGCCCTGGTCCTTCCAGCCCCATTCTTATTCAAGACCAGGTACATCACTCATAAAGCTATAAAGAATCCAGCTTACTTGGCAAATAAACAAATTACATCTGGGGGCAATGCCTGACGAGAAATGTGGCTATCTCCAGACAGGAGGCAAAATATTGCAAGAAAAAAAAAACAGAAGGCAAGCCTTCTTCATTCATGCTCCCAAGATCTGGAACAGCCTCCCTTTCGACATTATATCAGTTCCTCCTCTTCTTCAAATCAGAAAAAAATGTGAACAAACTGCTCCCAAACGAGCACTTACCCTTACCTGACAGTCTCCACAATATCGTCCCCCACTGATTGAATCTTCCCACGGCCAACCAGCTAAGTTTGCCCTCTACAAATTCCAACAAATGCATACAACATGCTTTGTGTTTCTAAATCCTGCTAATACCAGTGTATACAAATACTAACTCTATACTCTATTTTTTTATTGAGTTGTGACTCTGATTATGCTGGACAATTTTTCATTTTATTTGGTAATTCTTAGGCAGACCGCATGCGTTTTTATGAGTTGTGAATTTAGTTTTACAATACATCAAGCACAGCATGAAATACAGTATATGTATTCACAAGACACGTTATTAGGAAAACATTCTCTTGAAAGACCGACATTGGGCACGTTAAAACCTTACTACTCAACATGTGTCTATAAATTCTGAGACATTTGTAAATAAAATACTGTACAATTTGTCACACCTATTACAAACTGTCTTTAGTTTTTGAAGCAAAGAAAAATAATCTCTGTTGCAGTTTCCTAATTGAAGTTAGCAAATATTATATTTTAACATTTAACACAAAACAACTTCACTTTGTTCTACAAATTAACGTACTTCCCACAATAGCATCAAGCTTAGATACTTAGATAACTCGAGGTGATGTAATACCCAGAGGGACTGATGCATCGTTTGTTCAAAGGGCTGCATCGTTTTGTAACGACAGTAGTTCAATATTTATGCATCGAATTTGACATCTAAAAAACACCTGCATATGGCTTGGTATTAATACAGAGGACACCTTGGATACACGCCAGTTCTCATACCTACAACACACGTCCCTGGCTGCGACATCTGGCAACACAGATGCCGAATTCAAGAGGGCTATAATTATTCTGAAAGGAGGCAAGAGTTGTCACACACAGTTATCTTGCTCATATCACAGACGTGGGCGAAGTCTTTTGAGCATTAAAGAAGGACACTTGGGATATCCTGTATTTCGCAGATGGAACATATGCTAGTACACATTTGTCACTGATTTAAAAGAGGAAGATTAAATACCAACAGCTGAATTTTGCTTGCTTAGATGATGGAATTTTGCTTCCTCAGATTATGATCTGAGTGCAGTACAAACACTGCTCACACATTTTGCACCCTGTGTTTGCACATGAGCACAATATGGACACCAATATGGGCTAAAATTTCACATTGAATTTTTGCCCATTTGGAGTCTGATTATAAGTGGCTCAGTTAATTCCTGTTGGTACACAGGCTGGAAATGTTCATTGAAAGCTATTTAACGTATCCAATAATTATCGGATACATTAGATACGTCAAGTTTTGTTATATTTCTGCAGATCGAACTTACCGAAATTTAAGAGGAAAGGTGTACAGTATTTACCGTATCAAGCAGATGTTGGCGTGTTATTCACCAAAATCAGTTTGTTATTCCCCACAAACTTGTAATAAGTGTACCCGATAAATAACGTACCCCCTTGGAAATGTTATTTTTAAGGTGCGCTATGTAGCACCTATACTCATAATTAGGCCCTAGGTGTGTGTTCCTTGCACATCATCTCTGTATTTGGCATGGTGGTGGTAGATCTAATTGTTATCTTCAGGCAAACACAGTTGGCTCTTAACTGTCCAGCTGGTGCTAAAATGATTGTGAGGCACTATATTAAAGAACACTATGGTGCCAAATCAATTGCATCCTGCTACAATATTTTAAGGTAAGTATTTATTTACGATTCCTAACACAAACACACTTACCTTAGAGGTAAGAATACATGGGATTTAGAAAAATAAATATATACTTGCCTTAAATATAGCAATAGCTTGATGAGATATTACTGTAACACAACACACTGCATATGATATAGTGATCCCAGTTGTATGTGATTTCATAAAAAACGATTTCATGGAATACCATTACTGAGAAGCCATTTGAGCTAAACTGTAATTTTCAGAATGACTGGCATTTACCTTTTTTGTAGAACCAATCATTGAGTATCTGTTTGGTCACAATTGGTTTTTGAATGCTTATGTTTAAGTGGAAATGCAATGGTTGCAGGTCTTACTTTCAAAAACAGTTTTGTCAGCGATATTTATTTCAGTGATTTACTTAATGGGACAATATTTCATATTTATATCTTACATGGTCAAACAATTACTTTGGATGTTTTTAATTCGCTGCCCCATCACCACCCATAAACACCATACATTGTTGACTTCTCACAACCCCTAAACACAATCAATACCTACCCCCTAAAACCCTTCTTCATACCTAAACTCTTCCTTAAAGCCTAAAAACCCTTTCTACCCCAAAAAATCCAGCTTCACTGAACCATAAAATCAGTCACTACCCCTAACTCCAACCATTCTTGAACTCTAAAAACCCCCTTCTACTCTGAAACTCCACTCATCCCCATTAAAACTGTTCATTACACCAAAACTCCACCCACCCTTAAACACTGTAAAAAATAATTCTCTGAGGTCAACGCCAGCCATCCATGACCCATAAGAACGCCTCGTCACCCTAAACTACTCATCATTGAGCCCTAAAAATACCCTTCTACATCTAAACTCCACCCATTCCTGAATCCTTAAAACCCCCCAGCACTATAAATTACACTCCATTCTGAACAAGAAAAACTCTTCACCACTCCAACCCTTACCCATTTTTTAACCTTAAAAACCCTCACAGCTCTAAATACTGTTCATCATTGAACCCTAAACCCCCTCAACACCCTTACATGCCACCCATCCCTGAAACCTAAAATCACTTCACATACCTAAACACCACTCATCCATGAAGCCTAAAAATCCCTCAAAACCCCTATACACCTCCCATCTCTGAACCCTAAAACCCCCTTTCCATACCTGAACTCCAATTTTTTCTGACCCAAAAAATCCCCCATCACCTTAAACACTACCACTACCTCTCCCTGAACCCAAAACCCCACAGTAGTTCCAGATTCCACCCATGTTAATTGTTATTTAGTTTTTTCCCTTAAAATGTCTATTCTTAAAATTGGTTTTCCATGATTTGGTTTTCTCCAATGTGGTTTCTCAGTTTTCTTTTTCCATTAATTCACATACCTCAAGTGATCCCCGCTGCTAAAATGGGCTCAAATACTGTTTTCATTGATTTTGGCATTTATGCCAGGCTGCTACCTGTAGTGTGGCAATTGAATAACCACTATGGAGGGCGTCTCTGCGATACAGTCAAAGTGGGAGGTATTTTAACTTACAATGAGAAAATGACTTTTCCTGCGTACATTTTATGTGAGCATACAATCTGTTTTCCCTTGCAACACAGCAGATACAATTTTAGTTACACAGTATTGTTGATTTGTTTTGACCAAGACACAATTCCTTAGAAAATATCAGGTCACAGTGCCATGGACCTCGTGCGAAGGAACATTGTAAAATGGCACAGTGTGCCATTAAATATGTGTTTGTTCAATATTACCTGCAAAATGAAAGTACAAAAAAACAACTCTTGCATCTGAGGCCAGGCACATTTCATTGCACCCTGTTAATCAGGCGCAGACAAGGACAGCATCTTCCATTACACAATTTATTTATGCAGTGGTTTGATTTATTTAGTACCCAATTACCAGGGTCTTGGAGCAAACATCTGCTTCACTTTTCTGAAAAAACACAGGGGAACACAATATAGCTTCTCCCATATTACATGATAAATCAGACAGATTGCAAAAACTGAAATGCTTTGTATCATCTGGTAAATAAGGCTGTGCCTGAGACTTACTCACCGCTGTGAACTGGAAGTGCAGAAAATATCTCGAGAAGGGAGATCTAATGTCAGCAAACAATCCGGTAGGATTTATACTTTGAATCCTACAAAACGCTTGCAATGAGAATAGAAACAGCCCTGGACTTACTTCTTTGACACCTCTGCTTTTAGCAAGAAGGACACTAAGAAAAGTTACATGGGCATGTGCAAGATATTTCAGGCAATCTACTTTGAAAATGTTTCAAGCATTATTACTAAGATCATCTAAATCACTAGAGGGTAACTGATCCTATCAATAAGTGCTTGCCCAATCGGCAGCATAAAGTGTAGATAAAGAACGTGAGTGGTTGGAATAAGCCTATCTTAACTTGTGTTCGTGCCTACCCTCAGGCGCTTATTCTCCGGCGAACAAGCGGCTGAGGGCAGGTAAGAATGTGAGTTACCAGGAGGCCAATGTAACCTTCTGAGATGCTTGTTCCTGCCTTTGAGGCATCCCCGGATAATTTTTGGGGTTGGATTATACGTATCTTTTACAATCTGGAAAGGGGCGACCACTCAGTCCCCCCGAACGTATGGTTGGGGGCCCGGATCCTCCCGGGAAACCGTTTTGGGCGGGGGGGCGTGTCACGGCTGGTATGCCCGAAGCGGCGTAGCCGGGGCGTGCCTTTTTCCCGCCCAAGAGGGGTTGTCCTAGACACCTACACCGATGGCCACGCCCAGTAGGCGTACCAGTGGAGGGTTCACGCCCTCCCGATGAGGAATAAAGAGAGCGGGAATCCGAAGAAGCATCCTCTTGTTCCTGTGCTTGGAAGCTGCACCCACTCGTTGCACGTGAGCTCTCGACGGAACAAGGAGCAATTTTGAGAACTTGTAATTCTTTTGTTTCTCTTTCAGCAACTTCGAGGCTAAGGATTCAGGACTGTGTTGATCGACTCGGAGCGAATATTGAAAAACGATGTCTGGCAAGAAGGCAGGAAAAAGTTCTGAGACAGACCAGGTGCTTCGCATGTTGGTGAGCAGAATGGCGAAGATAGAACGAAGCGTTGGTCAAGTCCCCGCGCTTGGCCGTGATATGGCAAGCATGAAGAAGCAGCTGGCTGCGATGAACAAGCCGGGTAAACCGAAGAAGGTAATAGGCCCGGCATTGCCGGGAGTTGTCCCTGAGGGCAGGGGGAAACGGGTCAGGAATAGGGCGGCAGCAGGGGAGGTTTCGGTCCCCGAGGTGCCCCCGGTGAGCCCTGCCATACCAGATGAGGCCCCGGCACCAATCCCAGACGCGGGTCAGCCGATTCCGGTTGTGATTACGCCCGCCAACGACGAGGACATGCCTCCTGCATTGGCCACCCAGTTGGCCGCATGGCTCGGCAAAAAGACAGGGGGTGCTACAGCGCCCGGAGACACGGCCGAGGAGGCCAGGTTACTAATTCAGCAGTTGCGGCAGTCGCAAGATGCCGCAAAGGCGAATCTCCCTCTTATCTCCCCACAGGTGACCCCGGTAGGACCGGCAGCTGGCATCGAGAAAACGGCGGGAATAACAACTGAACCGGGTAAGCTCGCTTTGCCAGTAGCGGGGGAGGGCTCATTGCCCTCAAGACGGGAGAGAGTGGTTCAACATATACCCTTGGCCACGAAAGAGTTGATATGGGCAGACAAGTATGTTAATATGTTTTCTTTATTGACTGACCATCACGAGATGGAGTATGCTAAGGCGCAGAAAGATTTGTGGCATCCGAGTGTCTGGCGAGCCAAAATGGCGGGATTCAGGGTTGATGAGATGATAACAAATTGGGCCAAGGCCTTTGCAATGTTTACTGCGATTATTGGGGAACGTAAACCCGAGGTTTTACCTGAATTGTCTTGAATGGATGGGTTACGACATGAAATTCCGTAAGGCTAAAGAGTATGATTCATCTCTGACGTGGGATTGTCTCGACTCGATTTCTTGGCAGAAGCAGCTCCTGCCTGGCGCGACGAAGACGTCCTCGCCAGGTGGGAATGGGTCGGGGTTTTCCCGCCAACAGCCCGCGGTGCCCTTTCGAGCGGGCACCGGTGGCGATCACCAACCAAGAACCGGTGGGAATGGGGGAAAGCGGGGGGTCTGTTGGAGCTTCAATAGAGGCAACTGCACCAGACCGCAAGGGGCATGTAAGTTCAAACATGTGTGTACGGGTTGTGAGAATTCCTCGCACCCGGAGAGTACATGCAGGTCAAAAATTAGCGGGTCGGGGGGTAGAGGAGGGTCCAAACAAGACTGAGGGGGACCTTTGTGTACCTTTACCTACCCCCGTTGATATCATGGCGATGATTCCCTGGCTAAACAAATACCCTGATCATGTCTCCGCTGGGGTGTTGAGGAATGGATTCTTATATGGCTTCCACATCCCGGCGGGGGACTTTCGTGGGGAACCACTTTGTAGAAACCAGCTTTCAGCTCAGCATAATCCAACTGTGGTGGAGAGAAAGATTGCAAAATAGGTTACCCTGGGCCGGGTCGCGGGCCCATATCAGCACCCGCCAGTAGCAAATTTCATCTGTTCCCCGTTAGGAGTGGTTCCCAAAAAAGACCCAGGGGAATTTAGGCTGATCCATAACTTGTCAGCTCCGAGGGGTTGCTAGGTGAACGATGCGGTTGACCCAGGAGTTTGTTCAGTGCGGTACGCATCCTTCGATGAGGCCGTCACCATGTTGAATCGCCTGGGGCCCGGAGCGCTGATGGCGAAATAAGATATCGAGTCGGCGTTCCGGTTGCTCCCGGTACACCCACAGGATCAGCGTCTGCTAGGCTTTGTGTTCCAAGGACGTTACTACATTGATAGATGCATGCCTGGGTTGCTCCATCTCTTGTGCTTATTTTGAGAAATTCAGCTGTTTTTTAGAATGGGCATTCACCGAGGCCACTGGGCATAGCCATGTTATGCATTACCTAAATTACTTTTTGTTCTTGGGGGCAGCCGGCGACACGAACTGTGCGCAGGCGCTACAGGAATTTTGCATCCTCATGAGGGAATTAGGAGTGCCATTGGCACCAGGTAAGACGGTTGGACCATCTACTTCACTGGAGTTTCTGGGAATTGAGCTCGATTCTGTGGAGGGATGTTTCCGTTTGCCAGTAGGGAAAGTAGCGAAATTTAGGGCTTCCCTGGAACTGTGCCTTAGTAAGGAGAAAGTGACCCTGCATCAGTTACAACAAGCAGTGGGTCAGCTTAACTTTGCCCTGAGAGTGATACCAATGGCCCGCCCCTTTTCACGCTCTATTGCACAAGCTATGGTAGGTCTCAAGGAAGGACACCACCGCACGAGACTGTCTGCAGAGGTTCGCCAGGATATGCGCATTTGGTTGGCATTTCTGGCGGACTTAAACGGTCGAGTAGTGTGGAACAAGCCGCCAGCGTCTTCGGACGAGCTGGGTTTGTGGACTGACTCGGCGGGGAGCGTGGGATTTGGCGCCATCTTTGGTAATCGATGGTCGGCGCAAACATGGTTGACGTTGTGGCACACCAGCGGTCTCACAGGTAACATTGGGTTCCTCGAGCTATTCCCTATTTTTGTGGCTCTGATGGCATGGCCGGACGAGTTCAGAGATCGCTCTGTGGTGTTTTGGTCTGACAATATGACTGTGGTTGAATGTATTAACAATCAGGCAGCACGCTGCAAGTGGATCTTGAGATTGTTGAAGGAAATTGTGCTACTTTGCATGAGACTGAATGTACAGTTCAGGGCGAAACATGTGCCAGGTGTACTGAATCATGCGGCTGATGCACTCTCTCGTTCGCATATGCAGGCGTTCAGGGGTTATCTACCTACAGCGGACCGGGCGGCGACACCGTTCCCCGAAGCACTCTGGCTACTCGGTGCCCTGGATTACAAGACCTCGTGGCAGCAAGCTTAGCCCCCAGGACGAGGAAGGCATACGAAGGAGCGTTTCGTTCCTATTGTGCATTTTTGGGTCCGACAGGGGATCAGAAATGGGGACAAGAGGATTGCTTCCTAAGGTTCCTGGTAGCACTGCACAGGGAAGGCCGATCAGCGGCAACGGCCAATAGACACAGGGCGGCCATTTCATTCATGGCGCAGGTGCATGGCATCAAGGACCCAACTGCTTCCTTTGTGACAAGAAAAGCCCTTCGTGGCTGGCAGCGCCTTGAGGGTCGTAGGCAAGACGAGAGGCGCCCGATTGATTTAGAAAGGTTGTCCCTGCTTATGGCGAAACTACCCACGACATGCTCCTCCCAATTTGAATCAGTTCTGTTCCGGGCCGCTTTCGCATTAGCGTTCCATGGGGCTATGCGGGTGAGCGAACTGGTCGCAAAGAATAAGAAAGATGTGGAGGGAGGCTTGTGTCGGGATCACATCCTAATTAGGGGTGATTCAATGGTAGTCACGATAGCTAAGTCCAAGACTGACCAGAGAGCTATGGGAAACAGTGTTGTTGTCCAGCGCATGCGAGGGTCCCCCACGTGCCCGATGAAGTGCATTGAGGAATATTTGGCGCTGAGGGCGGATACATGGGGTGGGAGTTTGCTGAGACACATTGATGCCACCCCACTGACGAGGTTTCAGTTTCAGAGGGTGCTAGCACTGGCAATCGCAGCGGCGGGCATGGACCCGTGCGATTTTGGGACCCACTCCTTCAGGATAGGGGCTGCTACTGAGGCTACAGCCAGGGGTCAGAGTGCTGAAGAGGTGAAACAGTTAGGACGATGGTCCTCGAATTGTTTTAAAAGGTATGTGCGATTGCACATGTTGTGAAGTCAAGTTACATGCACTCACGCTTCTTGTCTTCTGTTTGATTTACAGTTTCGCGAGCATGTCATGTGGGGCGGAATTTGCAGTCGACCCAGCACCTGGGGACCAGCGGTCAGAGATCACCTGCTGAGGAGAGAGTGGTGTGGGTCGTGGGCCACTCATACGTGAGGCGGGCCGGGGACGTATTCAAAGCAGGTGACGTGACTCACGCAGCTGGGGAATACGGGTACAGAGTGACCTTCCACGGAAGGGGCGGGCTCTGTATTGACCAGTTCGAATCTTTTGTCGAGGGTCTCTTAGGGCGGCAGAGGTCACTGCCATCTGTAATCATAGTACACCTGGGGGGCAATGACATGGTGACACTCGGTAGGCGAGTATTACTCGAGCGAGTTTTGTCAACCGTTAGCTGGCTGGCGAAAAGAATCCCGGGGTGCACGATTGCCTGGTCCCACATGATTCCCAGGAAGGTATGGCGGGGGGGCCTCTCGGTGTCGGCACTGAACCATTCAGTTAAGAAGGTCAACAACAAAATTGGTAGGCTGTTTCGCTCGGCGCAGTTGCACAGTATTCCGCATGGGTGTATTCGGGGTGATCACATGTATCTCGATGATGGGGTTCACTTGTCCCGGGAGGGGAATGCCTTACTCATAGGAGACTTCATAGCATGGCTAAGTGGTTTGAGGAAGCATGACCTTTAAGAGGAGTTTGTGGGGGGGCCGGATAGCCGGTCAACTATCCGGCCTGTGGCGGTAAGGTCATGATCGGTGAGCAGTAATTTCAAAGTCCCTAGAGGGGGGCGCCACCCACTATGGATGGGAGCGCCCGGGGGGAGGCGGCCATTGGCCCCTCCCACAGGGAGGCGGCACCTACTAAGTATGGGTCGCTTAGGGGAAGACGGCCATAGGCCCCTTCCAGGGGAGGAGGCGGTTATATGCCCCTCCTACCAATTTCCCGGGGCCCTGATATCCGCGAAGGCGGATGTGATAGACAGTGTGGGGTGGGGGGGGAGTCCACGCTGCCTTCCTACAGGCACCTCACACGGGTCCTCGGACGACCTTTAAGAGGGCGTCGAGTTGAAATGGGGGGCCCCTAACAAGACAAGGGAAATTGGAGTTGGCACAGAGGGTACAGTCCTCTGCGCAGCCGCCACTCACACCGTGAGGACGAGAGTTTTGGTAGTAGGGATCTGACACCGGTTGCGACCTTGCCGTCGGCCCGTAATGCTAGGATGTACAATTTTAATTTAGAAAGTATGCATTTGCAGGATGTTAGACTCGGCTAGGAAAACCTTTGTACTAGAGATTTGTTAAGGTTAGCCAATGAACATGTCTTCATCGAAATGTAATAAATGAAAATTGTACATGATATGAAACTTTTATTTTATGTTTTAATTTTGTTTCATATTTTAATAAATACGGCCGGGAGGGTAACTCCCTCCCGCCTTCCAAAAGTTCAGAACTGCGTCCGTCTTCCCATCCTTGGGGATTGTGTTGGGAGGGGGTGACAGGCATCCCGGCCATATGGAAAGGGGCGACCACTCGGTCCCCCCGAACGTATGGTTGGGGGCCCGGATCCTCCCGGGAAACCGTTTCGGGCGGGGGGGCGTGTCACGGCTGGTATGCCCGAAGCGGCGTAGCCGGGGCGCGCCTTTTTCCCGCCCAAGAGGGGTTGTCCTAGATACCTACACCGATGGCCACGCCCAGTAGGCGTACCAGTGGAGGGTTCACGCCCTCCCGATGAGGAATAAAGAGAGCGGGAATTCGAAGAAGCATCCTCTTGTTCCTGTGCTTGGAAGCTGCACCCACTCGTTGCACGTGAGCCCTCGACGGAACAAGGAGCAATTTTGACCCACCCACCAGCCCCTTATGGCAATGTAGTTCTGCAATAAAGTCTTTTTTCTGATAAACATCTTCTTCCCTCTGTTTAGCGGTATATGAAGGTCTAGTTTAAGGATATGATTTCTGTCTGGAGGTACTGTTTTCTTGTAGTATAGACAAATATTGCAAGTAGACAGGATGATGTTTTCTCCCTTAGTAGGTAATCAAATGTCGTATTTATTTTTTGGTCGGGCGGTAAGGTCATGATCGGTGAGCAGTAATTTCAAGGTCCCTAGAGGGGGGCGCCACCAACTATGGATGGGAGCGCCCGGGGGGAGGCGGCCATTGGCCCCTCCCACGGGGAGGCGGCACCCACTAAGTATGGGTCGCCTAGGGGAAGACGGCCATAGGCCCCTTCCAGGGGAGGAGGCGGTTATATGCCCCTCCTACGAATTTCCCGGGGCCCGGATATCCGTGACGGCGGATGTGATAGACAGTGTGGGGTGGGGGGGGAGTCCACGGTGCCTTCCTACAGACACCTCACACGGGTCCTCGGACGACCTTTAAGATGGCGTCGAGTTGAAATGGGGGGCCCCCAACAAGACAAGGGAAATTGGAGTTGGCACAGAGGGTACAGTCCTCTGCGCGGCCGCCACTCACACCGTGAGGGCGAAAGTTTTGGTAGTAGGGATCTGACACCGGTTGCGACCTTGCCGTTGGCCCGTAATGCTAGGATGTACAATTTTAATTTAGAAAGTATGCATTTGCAGGATGTTAGACTCGGCTAGGAAAACCTTTGTACTAGAGATTTGTTAAGGTTAGCCAATGAACATGTCTTCATCGAAATGTAATAAATGAAAATTGTACATGATATGAAACTTTTATTTTATGTTTTAATTTTGTTTCATATTTTAATAAATACGGCCGGGAGGGTAACTCCCTCCCGCCTTCCAAAAGTTCAGAACTGCGTCCGTCTTCCCATCCTTGGGGATTGTGTTGGGAGGGGGTGACAGGCATCCCGGCCATATTATCTTGAGTCCTAAAAGTACAGTTTGAGGTATGTCTCTGGGTTGCCTCAATGCTGGAAATTCAGTTGCGATGGGGAGTAGTCGGTGTAGAAGCAGCAGAGCCACAGGAGGCACAAGTAGGGCAGAGATCACTGCAAGCCCCAGAAGCCCCCGCGGCCACGATGATAGCAATGCGCCCGAAGGCGCCTATTTCCTTCATTGGGGGCTCTCGCTGTACAGGAGGCCCATAGAAGTGCAGAGCCACAGAAAGCACAGGAGGGGTAAAGAGCACTGCAAGCCCCAGGAGACCCCATAGTCACGATGACAGCAATGCGCTCGAAGGAGCCTGTTTATTTAGTTGGGGGCTCCCGCTGCGTGGGATGCACCTGGGCGTGTGCCCGGGCAAAAACCGCGCCTTGAGGGGGCCGTCAGCAGCCCTCTTGTTTGGGTGACCTTGGTGCACAGCTCTTCATCTTATGGTCTGGCTGATACTGCTGACATTGTCAATGCTAGCTCGCATTTAGGTTGGGCTTTTGGATATATGCGCAGTAAGTAACTCACTTACTGCCTTCTGTGGCTAGTTTGCCTTGGGATTGTGATATTTGCTCATAGTCCCTTATTGCGTTTGGGGGCTTTACAAACACTGTTCTATTGTCTTATTTGCTGTCATGAGTAAGAGGAAGGAATTACGGTCCATGTCATCGAGACCGCCTTGTATCCCTATTGGTTTGTTTTTTTGCAAAAGCTGTGTGGGTCAACTCCAAGGAAATTGATCCGGCAGAGAGGTTTCTTTCAGTCAATCCAGGATGTACTGCACCCTGGCCTACAATTTTTATATTACCGCCTGTCCCCAATGATCAGGGTCCCGTTACAGTTACTACTAATTTAACCCTTGAGACTTATCCTCCCAACCCTGCTACAATTGTGACTCACTTACCTACGCCTTCAATCTCAACGCCCCCTCTCTTTTCTTCCCTAAATACTGATGTGGTGAGTTCTCCAGCCCCTAAATGGAAACAGAAGGTGATAGAAATTAGACAACAGAGTATGGCGAGCATTCAAGCTAGGATCAGCTCAGAGGACATGACGATTCTCCTGACCCCAGCTCTACAAAAAGTCGGCTAATCTCACTGACTTACTATCCCCTCTCTGGGTTAGAATTGATCATTTCGAGGCAGCCTCTATGGACCTTTCAAGTAAAATGGGCATCTTTTGAGCTTTATGGTAAGTTCCCTCATCACCCACTACCTCAGTCCCTAATTACATTCTCTGACATACCCTAGCAGTAGTAGCAACCAGAATGACAATGCCCACCGTAAGCCCCAGGATGTATTTAATCAGTTTACAACTTCAGTGCCTAGGGTCCCCCACCAAAATACAGATGGTACGGCCCACACTAACATGCTTCCATTGATCCCTCATGTAACAGGTGTCCCCTGCACTGGGGATCTGACTTTCAAGGCTTCCCAGCTCCCGGTGATTGATCTTCCTCCAGCTAGTGACCCCTACACTGTAGTTTTGACTGGGGTACCTGGACTGATCACCCACAAGGTGGAAACTGCTGGCCAACTGATCAATAAAGCCTCACACTGGTTAGCTCCACATTCTGATTTTTACCATTAGAGACAACAAAGACATCTAAAAGGTGTGGAGGGTTGCCTGACTAGGGCTCCACTAGGAAAACAATTGACAGAGATTGTATTATTATATCTGTGCGATACCCAGAATTGGCACATAAAATCCTTCATGGAGCTTCTAAATTTTTTTTTTTAGTTTTGTGTAATAAACCACTCCAGTTGGGCTTTTTTATAGACCCCAGAGCAACATATGGATGGTGGGTGCACCAATAGCTAAGCAGGGACACATCAACCACTTTCAAATCGTTATGCTCCCCGGCAGACCTTAATGATTTAGATTGACTCCATGAACAAATAGTGGCATTTACCCTGCCATCCCAACAACTGGGTCTTTCATCTCTGTGCAAAGAGGAGACTAGTGTCCCACTAGACCCAAGACCTATTTAGATGTTGTTAGACTCCCCACTTACTAATTACCCTTCAGGTAACTCCCATGCAATGGGTACCCAACATCTGCCTCTTCCTAATTTAACTCTGTTTGCGGTCATTACCCCCAATCCTAGGAAAGACCTAAGTCTTAATTCTTGGAATGTAGCAGGCTTGACTTCCAGGTTTAGGTCATGTAACATTATTTGTTTACAAGAGCTATGTGAATCAAAGAACAGATTCTTTTTAGAGGGTTATAAGACCTTTTTTTGTCCAGCATTGGAGTTGAACATGGGCAGAGCAAGGGGGGGCATTTTTAAATTTGCAGATCTTGAGTTTATGCAACTCCATACAGATGATGAAGTGGGACTCTCGGATATTCCAGAGCATACAATGTGCATTGGCAGAGCCCTCCCGACAGTCATACTAAATGTTAATAATGCAAATAGGGGGATGGGATGGTCCTCAAATTTTTCAGCCTTAAATAGCACTGTAGACTCCTTAACACCATGCGCGCTAGCAGAATTCCGCTCGCACGCTGGGATTTGCGAAAACGCACTTTACGTGACGAGCTGGGCTCGTCATCAGCGTGCGAGGAGGCTACGCCATGACGAGCCCAGCTCGTCATTAGCGTGGAAGGGGTTAAAGGGGGAGGGCCTTGGGAATGTAAATTTTATTCTGGTGGGCGATTTTAATTGCCATCTATGTCCATATTTTTTAAATTGATCACTCAATGCACAGCCTTATCCGATCTTGAATAATTTGCATCTGGAGCATACCACAGAAGGCGAGGAGATAAATCATTTTTTAAACACGCATAACCTGGTATTCACCTTAGATCAATTGCTGACCGGGTCCAGATATCAAATCCCCCGTCATGATTATAGATTTTATTTTTGAAACAGTTTCAATGGGTGGGCCATCTGTTTCTTTTAATAATGTATATAGTTCCTTCAGCGATCACAACCCTCTGACTCTGTCTATGCAGGGGTAGGGAACCTACCGAAGGGCCCCCGAAAGCCCCAGGGAATTCTACACTCACAGACCAGGGGAGGTGCCTATGATGGTCACAAATAGGCGCTAAGGCTTTTAAACATAGTCTTTTTGCTATTTGTTGGTAGGAGATACTTACTTGCCTGGGCCCTCCTACGCCTGGGGAGGGGGTTTTAAGCTCCTTTATCTCCATCACTCAGGATATTTCTAGGCTGTTACTAACACAGGCAGTGGGGCAATGTCCAGCTCTTCATTCATGGTTTGAGCCAGTGTGCTCTCGGGCTCTAAGGCTGCTGAAGGAAGCTCTAAAATAGGGTGTCAACTTACTGAAGAAATTACAAAGAGGCCCTGAAAGATCATAGGCATCAAATACAGAAACAGGGCTAGGGTAATCTAATTAAAGTGGAGTAACTTAGGGATTCAATACTTTTTGGAAGATAATTATTAGCCCGTGCTTTGCGGAGGCTTATAAACCAACTCTGTGCGACCACATTACCCCAGATCAGTGGGTTAGCCATTTTGAAAGTGTATATAACGCAGGCCTTCTTGAAGGGCTCAAGAAGATACAGTGCTCAATGTGGCTGTCACATCACTCACTTTCTCGCTGGAGGAAGTGTATAGTAGTATAGAACACGGAACATGGCACCAGGCCCGATAGCATTCCCTCACACCTTTTCCACGACAATATTGAAGTGTGGGCCACAATTCTGACACTGGGGCTAAATGCTGCAGCAATGAAAGGGACATTGCCGTCCTGAACCACTCAAATAATGGGCACAGAACCTGACACAAATAACAAGGTGCACTACATTCAAATATTTGTTCTCTTGAATCAAAAAACTATTCAGAACATTTCTCGTTATTTCAACATAAGTACTGAAAAAAGTGTCACAATAATTATAATTGCAAGTGAACAAAAAAGTAAATATTGCTGCTATCTCTATATTAACAAAATCAGTATTCAATGTTTATAACATTTATTGTACAATCCAATTTCATTTCATATTCCGCAATGTGCATTCAATATTGTTGTTTCCAATGCATTTCGGGAAACCCTTCTTCAGGGGTACACTATAAATGCAAATGATACAAAATGTCAAAAACTAATATCATACACAGACAAAGTAAATGAAAGAGCTTTGCAGGACAGTAATCCCTGTTCCAAAAACAATATGTGTGTTCATGCTGTTGCCACGAAAGCAGTACTTACCATCAGTAAACCAGTGACAAATACCACAACTGCCTCCAAAAGAAAGTGAAAAAATAAAAAAGAGAACCGGGTTCCCATGGAACACCATCTCCAAACCAAAAGGAAAACAAACATGTGAGATAGACCAACGTCAACTCTCTCAACCCTAGGTAGAATGTATGATGTCACAAGCGAAAAGGTCATACACCAGATCTATGGTAGGGACCGACCGTCAAACTGGAATAAATCACTGTGAAAAACAAAAGTGTTTTAGCTATAGCCAACATTAGATTAGCCTGCCATTACAACGCCTGAGAAGGGCAACTGTATAAAAACACTTACAAGTGTGATAGTTCTGAAGCTTTAGAACAATGATGCCATGTCATAGGAGATGTTGTCCATATCTGTGTTAAAAGAACATATATAGAGAGCGCATTTACTCAAGAGGCTACTATCTTGTTAAACAAACCAAACAAAAAAAAATGAACAACTTAGGAAGCGAATTGCCACTTACTTCATAATGCCGAAAGACGACCGAACTGTTATGCAAAAGCGTCCACCCTAACCAAAGTTCCCGGTACAGCATTACTTAAAGTGAACGGCTTATGTGGTATGTGCGCATCACGAGCTAACCATTGGTAGGGAAGACAGACTTCCCAATCCCTTATCTCACCAAGTCAACAACCAGTATCGATTTATGCTTAAAAAATATGTGCAATTCCAAAGTTTTAAAAGTGGCAGAAAAAGGCAATTGAACAATAAAGATGATATGATAATAAAGAAAAAGACAAACATGGTGGATGTAATCAAGACCTACATATGACTAAAAGGAAAAACTTAGGAAGGCAATTGCCACTTGCATAATGCTGAAAAATGACCGGACTGTTATGCGAAGGTGTTCAACGTAACGACAGTTCCCAGAACAGCTTTACTTCAAGTGAACATTTTACGTTGTGCATGCGCGACACAAGCTAACATCGGTGGGGAAGACAAATTACCCGATCACATGACCAGCGGAGTCAACCACCTGTGTTAATATATGCTATAAGTAAATGTATGTTCCCGAAGCCAAAATAGCCTCATCGAACAAGAAACTTACTTTAAAGATGTATTCACTTCAAAACCACTGTTCACTCACGTAGCATTGAAAAGCAATCGAAAAAAGAAAAATGTGGTGGATGTAATAAAAATGTCAATAAAACCGAGACCTATATCTAACAGCTATAAGCTTGTATTGAAACATCGTGTGTCTTATGGATACAACCTATAGCAACTAGTCTATAAGGTTAACAAATGAAGAAAATGGTCAGGAGAGAGACTGCATGACTTTTGTGCGGCAGCATGAATGCCTAGTCAGCATTGCTTATGAACATGAAAATATAAAATCAATCCATACAGGATGCACAGTAAATATTAAGCTATTGTGTTTTTATCGTTTTAAAGAAAACAAGCCATTTCCAAATTATCATTCAAACCAAATGGTGTTAACGTGTTGAGTTGCAGTATCCAGTAATTTTTTCTTTGTGCCAGTAATTGATTGGTGTTAATGTGTGATGCTGTTGCAACCTTTTCTAAAATGGAGAACCTGATCTGTGATATGGTGTACTTCTTGTCAACCCAATGGGCAGCTAAACAAGTTCAATGTTGGCTGTTCTGATCATACTCTTGTGTTCAATGCTACTGCCCTAAGTTGTTGGGCTGGGTCCTTTTAGCCAGACTTTCTGTGTGTGCTAATGTCAATTACATTTTTTGGGAGGTCCAATTTCGTTTTTTGCCCTGGTATGCCAACCACTGACCAATGTCTTTTTCTTTACCTTTTAATATTTAAATACACAGTTCCGCTGTTCCTTGCATTTATCGACCTTATGACTGCCTTTGATCGAGTTAATCAGAGGAAGTTGTGAGACATATTGTTTTCTTTGGGAGTTGATCCCCCCATTGTGCCGCTACTTATATTCTTCATGCAGACACAACAGCAGCAGTCAGATTCTCTCAAGATGAAGGCCTAACTAAGCATTTTAATTGTACCCTGGGTGCCCGTCAAGGTTAGCCCTATTTTATTTTCCATTTACAATAACAGTCTAGAAGCCGCTCTTATGGCATTACAGTCAGATTCCCCCAGAGTCAGCAGCAGATCCTTGCCAGTTTTACTTTATGCAGAAGATGCAGTGCTTATGGACGGCACTGCCTGGGGCTTGCAGGTTTTATTTGATGGGTTTGTTGCATTAATGGATAGGTTGGACTTAATAGTTAATCTCACTAAGCCATTTATCCTGGCAGTGGGCCTCAATAGACCCTCGAGGGTCTTCGGTCAAAATCTTTTAAAGCAGGCTCCCATATTTTAGCAAAGGTCCCCGCCTTCCCGTATTGAGGAATTTTATTTGACGCCCAATTAAATTGGAAAACACTACTGGTGGGCAAGATGAGTTATATGAACATAGCCATGGGTGCCATTACCAACTATGCTCATCTACTGGGATCATGGGCACCATAGGTGATCCTAAATTTACCAGTCCATGGACACCTCTAAGGAATTAAATGGCAGCAAAATATGTTCATAGGCTACAGGTGGCTGAAAATACGTTTTGGTGTAGGAAATTGCTAGTCGGTCTGAGCACGCCAGCCTATGCAGTGCACGAAGAACTGGGGGCTACATTTCTTGCGGACCAAGTAGCACTTAAACCTTTATTGTGTTGGGTAAAAGTATTGTTGCAGGAAAATAAAGACTTAAATTGTTTGATCCTTTCAGTATGCCTTTCCCTGGACCATGCCTACAAAACCCTTGGCTACGCTGTGTAAAGTAGTCCTTCCATGCACTAGGTAGGCCAGAGGTTTTGCTCTCACATGATTCAGTACGTCCTCAGGATCTTACCATTACAATAGATTTACATTTTAAATATACCTCTGCCCACCATGAAAACATTGAGCTTAGTAAACCAACAGTCCAACAGTGAGGGCGGTATGTCTTGTTAAAGTCCGTCGTGGGAATGGAATATTATCTCTTTGCCCTCACTAGTGCTCACAACAGATTATTAATTACCTGTTTTAGGCTTAACCTTTTCCATTTTCTTTTGGCATCCCCAGCAGGATTTGCCCCGTCAAATCCAAGAGGACCCTGTGGCTGTGACTCTAGGTCTCCACAGGACATGCTACATTTCGTTCTATTGTGTAAAAAAAATTGCTCCCAAGAAGGCAATTTTTCTGTCCCCTTTTAAATAGTCTAAAGATTGGCACTTAGCTGTTGCCTAATGATCCTACACTTTGTGCAATAATGCTTTTTTGTGGGCTATACATCCAGACTTTCTAGACCTGATTGATCTGTGATTGGCCATTTGTGCCCATATTGTACCTCTGTTTTATTGTATTTACCAGCTATGACTTTGAGTTTTACTTTTTAAAATGGGATGTGCAATAGTTCTATCTAATATTTTAACAATGGTGTTATTCTTTTTTAATGTATGCTTGTATCTTTTATGGTCGCATTTGCATCCGAATAAAAATGTGTGTATGTGTGTTATTGTTAATATAGTCAGCAAGGGAAAAACACACCACCTTTTAAAACAATTACTAAAAATTACTGTATTTGAAAACAGAAATATGTGAATAGGCTGAAAATCCACTACAAAGTTAAATACAGAGGTAAAATTAAATAGGCTTGGTTGCCCCTCACAAAAAATATACACTTTAAAAAGCACATCTCATCGACATTTTTATACGATACTTTTTTATTGTCATAAACATAAGCAGTCTGAATAGGTTACTGCTCTGAAATGTTCATTTACCTGATATTCAAAACACAAATTCAATGTATCTGAGGTTTCACAGATTCCTACTTAACATCCTAGAAAAGAAGTATAAATGTGGAGCTGTTGAAGAGGGAGTTCCCCAGAAAGGACTGTTGTGGAATATTACTTATATTGGAAGTTGCACGAGCAGTGCAAGTCTGTATCGGGGTTTAAACGATTGGAAAAAAAGGCGTAGGCTGTCCGAATTTGTGAAATTAGAGCATATAGATGTCATATGTTTACAGGAAACACACCTGCCTTGGCCGAAAAAAACGCTGCTGAGTCTGAGAGGTTTCGATATTTTGTCCTGCTCTTCTCAAACTTCTACAGTAAGAGGGGTGGCTATCCTAGGTAAATCTATACTCGGGGGCGCTAAACGCTTTAAGGCTGATACATTAGGGAGATGGGCGCTGGCTGAGTTCTGTATTGGTATTACAATTTGTGGGATCTATAGCTCTAACCAAGATGACCCTGAGGTTTTTGAACTATTAGAGAATGAATTAACCAGTTGGCCTACCCCTATTCTAGTGTGTGGAGACTTAAACATATCTGCAGACTTTACTAACAAACCTCTGTATGTAGGTCGGAAGCCAAGGGTGTATCAGGCTCTGTGCTCCTTGATTCAGTCACACGGATTAATAGATGTATGGGGGGACAAGGAGCCTGGTAATCCTGAGTTCACCTACTTTTCATGTCCATATCAGAAATACACGAAACTAGATTACTTTTTAATCTTGTTTACAGAAGTGAGAAAAGTTAATATAAGGAAGCTACCAAAAATTATATCAGACCATAGCCCGTTAATATTGAGTTATGATTTGTCTATGTCCTTAAGAAAACAGAGGGGTTGGACCTTCGATAGAAATTTGATGGCAGATAACGCATATGTGGAGCATTTGAGGAAATGGACCGTAGAATTCTTTGATGTAAATCGTTTCAGCGCATCTAGAAACAGTGTTTGGGATGCGTTTAAAGCAGCCCTGCGGGGCGAAACAATTAGCTATGCTGCCCAGCACAAGAAAAAGATATTAGCAGATAATGACAGGCTGATAATCCAACTGATAGTAGCTGAGGAGCAGCAAGGGAAAGATATTTTGCAAGGAAGAGAACGGAGGGTAAGCCAACAGAGAATTAGCTCTATTAAAGCTGAGATACATAAACAATTGGCCCAAAAAGATGCCTCAGAATATCTTGCCCATAGATGTAAAATTTATGAAACTGGAGAACAGGCTGGGAGGGCACTAGCATTACAGATCAGACAGGGAAGCACTAAGAATGTAATATCTAGTATTCAGGAGAATGGTCAGGACTATGTAGAGCCAAAGGATATCCTGAATGTGTTTAAAAACTTCTATCAGGCATTATATCAGGAAGAGATGGTTGTAGATACGTCACAGGGGGAGTATGGGGATGAAGGTACTAAATTGGATGAGATAGAAATGGAAACATTGGATAAACATCTGTCAATTAGTGAAGTACTCCAGGCACTGCAAGAATTAGCAACATACAAGGCCTCAGGGCCTGATAGTATTCCATTAGAGGTGTATAAATGAATCTTGCGTGAGGTAGCCCCAATACTCCTAGATTTATTCAATGGGATAGTATGTACCGGCGAAATTCCTGAGACGTGGAAGGAAACAAACATTGTTGTATTTTATAAGAAAGGGAAGCCAAAAGAAAATCCTGGGTCATACAGGCTACTATCCCTCATCAACGGGGACAATAAAATCTACGCGAAGATCCTAGCTAGGGGAGGGTCATTAGGGGTCTGGTCTCCCCCTGGCAGCATGGATTCATCCCTGGGCGCGGAACAACTGATCATATAAGACGAGCTATAGCCCTATTTGATTTCCATGCTGTCACGGGCGGGGGATGGCCATGATCCTCCTCGATGCAGAAAAAGCTTTTGAAAGCGTAAGATGGAAGTACTTGTGGGGGGTATTGGACCGAAGAGGGTTTGGACCAAAAATTCTGAATGCCCTCAAAGCCATGTATTGCCATCCAGTGGCTGGGGTTCAGTTTATGTGCTAAAGCTCAGGGAAAATCTATTTAACGAGGGGGACACGTCGGGGTGTCCCTGTTCACCCATTTTGTTCACGCTGTATATAGACCCATTAGTTAGGCAGATTCTGCGCAACGTGGAAATTAAGCCTGTCATTACAAATGTATTTGAGACAAAAATATTGGCGTATGCCGATGACCTGGCAGTAATTTCCATGGGACCAGATTCAGCTATGCGCACATAAGTTAAAATTACAAAAGAATTTGGTGGGCATCCAGGTTATAGGCTGAATGAGGGTAAAACTCAGGTAATCTGCACCAACAACATCGTCAAAGCAGACTCTAGATATGTGGAATCTGCAATATATTTGGGAGTAAAGTTAATGCTGTGACAGATCTAATCATCAAGGATAACGTCACCCCACTGTTAAAATCAATCGAGCTGGATCCTAAAAGAATGTATATGCTACATCTGTCACTAATAGGGAGGTCTAACATGTTGAAAATGACGATGCTCCCAAAATCCTGTACTTGCTATCCTGATGTTAATAGACGGGAGATTGATAAAATCAATCGAAGCAATATTCATGAACTTTTTATGGCAATATGGTAAGACCAGACGTTCATTATAATTTATGTCCCTTCCGCAGGATTTGGGAAGTCTAGGAATTCCTAATGTCAGGTTTTATCAATGGGCATGCCTGCTAACCCAATTGGCAATTTTATTTGATCCTTTATATATTGCTATCTGTACATAAATGTCTTTTTTAACTGTATATTGTATTTTAATCTTGTATTATGCCCACTGCATGTAAATGCATGGTCTTTTACCTTGTTTACACATGAAATTAACCTCCCCGTGTTTGCCCGAGCCATATTGGAACCTTTGCTTTAAAATGTACAGCTGCCAGAAAAGCACTTTGTGTGATAATTATATTAATCCCTGTCTGTACATGCATGACCTCTTTTTTAGCTTTTTAGCTCCATATTATCCCTTTAACTATGCATTGTTGTCCAGTGTACGCCAGTGTATGTTCCCTTCTTCTTTTATGAATTACTTCCGAGTTCATTTGAGTCACTTTGTTTAGAATAATTACGTATGCAATGAATTGTTTTTAGATGTTTTATGCTTGTATGATTTGTATTTCTCAAATCGAATAAAAGCTTATGACTTGACTTGAGTCATATGTGCCATATGGCAATCAAAATCTCCCCTCCGTATGCAAACTGTTATTAGGCAGGGAGGCTGTGGGGGTTCTGTTAAGGAAAACAGATCAACGGTATTTAAAAAAATTTGATACAAGATCATGGGCAGTGTGTGGGGTATCTGGAAATTTATACAAAAAACACTAGCAATCCCAAAGATCAACTGTCACACACCGTTGTGGAAGTCAAGGATCTTTCCAAATCTAAGTATTGATGGTATGTGAAAATGCTGGGAGCAGCAGGGAATTCGAACAGTGGGTGATGTTATGGAGGGGAATGCTATGATGAGTTTTAGGGTTATTCAACAGAGATATGGTATCCCCAGTAACCAGGGTGTGATGTTCTTTCCTTCCCCTGTTATCCCTTTCTTCCCCTTTAAGATGTGTCATTCTCTTTTGCATTCTAAGTTCTGAGAATGTACTTGCTTACATGATTCTGAGTTGGTCAGTTACCTGTGGCTGTTTATGGATGAGGTTTTTATTAAACCCACTCTGCCTATCCAGTTTGGCTTCCTCTTCGTTTATTACTTGAATTATACAATATTATACTGGCGACAAGGGTATTGACTTAAGGGCACTAAATAAGGAGGTGGTTGTTGACAGGTTTCCCCTTCCTAGTATAGATGAGATAGTCAGCACTTTAGAAGGTGCAAAGTACTTTACCACTCTCGATTTAGCTTCTGCATACCATCAGGTAGAGCTTGACTCTTATTCACAAGAATTGACTGCCTTTATTACACCAATGGGTACGTTTAAATTTAAGAGGATGCCTTTTGGCCTCGTCTCTGCCGCCTCTGTCTTCCAACGTATCATGTCAAAGATCTTAAGAGGCTTGTCAGGTGTTAAGTGCTATCAGGATGATTTGTTAATTTATGGTGGTAGTGTTCTTGAGCATGATTGTCGTGTGTCTGAGGTACTAAAAAGATTGGATGGTGCAGGTATGACCTTAAAAAGATCCAAATGCAAGTTTAGGGTTCAAGAAGTTAACTACTTAGGTCATTGTATCACTGGTGATGGTGTCTTTCCAAAGAAAGAACTTGTTGATTCTATAGACAAAGTTAAGGATCCAACTTGTAAAGAAGAACTTCTCTCATTTCTAGGCATGGTGGAATTTTATGGAAAATTCATTCCCAATTTCGCAGATAAAACCCATAATTTAAGAAAACTAACTGCAAAAAATGTTGTGTTTGATTGGTCTAGGCTGAATTTGAGTGTATCAAGAAAGAGTTGAATAAGGCCCCTTCTCTTCATGCGTTTGTTCCTGGACTACCCACTATCTTGTTTACTGACACTAGTGATAAAGGGTTGGGTGCCGTTTTAGTTCAGAAGAGAAATGGTAAGGATTTTCTTATTTGTTGTTCTTCTCGTTGCCTTAGAGGTTCAGAGTTTAATTACTCTGTAATAGAGAAGGAATCCCTCGCAATTTTCTGGGCCTTGAGAAAGTTTAGGAATCTCGTTTGGGGAACAAAAGTGTGTGTATTATCTGATCATAAGCCTTTGAGAGAGGTCTTTTCAAAGAAGGGTCTTGATGCCATTTCCTCTAGAATCAGGAAGTGGATTGTTTCTCTGCAGGAATTTGAGTTTGAAGTAGAATATATTCCTGGGATTGCTAACAGGTCGGCTGATTGTTTATCTAGATTAGTTGACAGTGAGAATGCTGATCGAGATGATTTTTGTGAACCTGATGAGTGTACCAATGTGTGTGAAATTACTGATGGTGCAATTGATGAAACTGAATGGAGGTTGGAGTTGGGAAAAGATGAAGAAATTTCTCAGGTTATGCTGTCTTTAATGAGTAAATCTCGTCTGTCTAAACCTTGGTCTTTAGTTTCAGATGAACTCTCTGTAAATAATGGTCTGTTGACTCGAGGTACTAAACTTGTTCCTCCCTCTTCTCTTACAAGAAAATTGTTAGCTCATGCCCATTGTGGCCATTTGGGGATTGTGAAAACCAAAGAGTTTCTTCGTATGCAATTTTGGTGGCCAGGTATGGATCTTGAAATTGAAAGAATGGTTAGAGAATGTCCTGAGTGTTGTTCTAGCGATAAGATCCTGAAGACTAAACAAATGCCAATGGTTAAGAGGGCCTTACCCGGTCATCCTTGGGATGAGGTGGCTATTGACATTGTGGGTCCTTTATCTGGTATTTCCGACACTCCCTATCTCATTGTATTAATTGATCTTTACTCGAGGTGGATTGAAGTTTCTGCTGTCAGAGAAATTACCTCTGATTCCATCATTAAGTTCTTGGAACCTCTGTTTTGTAAAGAAGGTTTTCCAAATAGTCTTCTGTCTGACAATGGCCCTCAGTTCTGTTCCTCAGTTTTTGTTGACTTTCTAAAAAAATGTGGGGTTACCCACAAGAAATGTTCGCTATATCACCCAGAGACCAACGGTGCTGTAGAGAGGGTCAATAAAACACTGAAGGAGTCAATTCAACTTGCTCGTGCCTCTGGTTTAAATTGGAAATCCACTCTCCAGGACAGGATAAATACCTATCGTTTTGTCCCTCATTCCTCTACTGGGAGATCTCCATTTGAACTGTTTAAAGGGAGGATTCCTAATACTTTGTTGTGTCCTGGGTGGATGTGTTTGAGCAAAGGTCTGGTGGATAATGACATAGGCGAATGGAGGGCAAGAGAACTGTTCAAGCAGGATGCACGTAAGTCTTATTTTGACAAAAAGAAAAGTGTTAATTTTCAAGAGATCAAAGTTGGTGATCTGGTAAAAATAAAGACTCCGGTTGGACGCAAACTGTGGTCCAAATATACTGATGTTAGAGCTGTTATCAAGGTTTTCAGGAATGCTGTAAAGACTGAAGATGGAAGAATCTGGAACAAGAGTCGTGTTGTGGTTGTTAATCCTAATTTATTTGTTGACTCTTCTCATTGTGATACTGGTTTGTGCAATAATTTCCTTCTTCCTTCCAATTCTCCATTAAACAGGTTATCCTCTCCTTCTACAAGAAGTCAAAGGATTCGTAGTGCACCGTACCACTTGAAAGATTATGTTTAGCTTGCATTTCCTTTTGCTTATACTGCCTAACTTGGTTTACTTCTCTTATTTGTAAAGAAGGGAGATGTGTGATGTTCTTTCCTTCCCCTGTTATCCCTTTCTTCACCTTTAAGATGTGTCATTCTCTTTTGCATTCTAAAGTTCTGAGAATGTACTTGCTTACATGATTCTGAGTTGGTCAGTTACCTGTGGCTGTTTATGGATGAGGTTTTTATTAAACCCACTCTGCCTATCCAGTTTGGCTTACTCTTCGTTTATTACTTGAATTATACAATATTATACAGGGTTTCAAATTTGTTCAGGTCTCCCAGACACTTAAAGCTAAGGGTCCCCGGATCCCCTCTAGATTTAGAAATAACCTATTGGAGTATTTATTTAAAGGGGGCAGTAGGATTAAAACTATCTACAGGATATTAATGACTGGGGTTCAAGATGATTTGGAAAAACTAGACTTCTTGGTCTTCAAAACTGGGCAATCCAGATGTGGTTTTGGATGAAGCTTTACAACTCGATAAGAGGATTCTATGTTCCTCGAACTTAAAAGCACAATATTTAAAAATGTTATTTATTCTTTACTTTACACCAGCAAAATGATTTGATTGGGGTAAAAATGAAGACAATAGATGCACTAGATGTTCGAAAGGACCTGCTGATCTATTACTTATTTTCCACCAGTGTGAGAAGCTAAATATGATCAAGGGCAAGAGCGGGACATTTTGGGAGGGGTTGCTAGGCATTAAGATCAGTCTATCCCCTACCCTAATGATTCTAGGAAGTGAGAGTAAGCTGGGGCTAAAGAAAGAGACCGAAGCCTTTGTTTTTATTTCTGTGGCAGTGTTGCACATTCTTATATCAGCAGGGTGGAAGGATATAGCTCCCCCTTCATTTCAGATGTGGCTGACCAGACTGCTGGGTATACATAATATAGAGGCTGCTTTATATGAATACAAGGGCAGGAAAACACGTGAGTTGGGGTTAGACATCTAGGCACCACTAAAAACCTGGAGAGACATACGTATACAAAACAGAAGCTAGCATATGCAAGTCTGGATTCTAGGTACTTTGGATGTGTGCATTGCATCAGAAGTGAAGGCATCAAAATAAATCAGAGAATTGTTTTGCATGATACAGATGTTATGAATTTGGGGCCTGATTTAGAGGTTAGGGGACAGATTATTCTCCCAAAAATATGGCAGAGTGCCCCGTTGACCCAACTGATGGTCCATCCGCTCTATTGGGTGTTGAACGGATTGTCATATTTCTTTTGGCGGTGCCTGTGCTGAGTCTGTCATGGGAAACATTGCACCGATGGCTCAACTGAGTTATCAGGGTAGGTGCAGCAGACAATCTCTCAAATAGAAAAACAATTATCCCCTGCCCCTGGGAGAAAAGGCACAGAATGTCAGGTTCACATATTTTTTGTTCTGTAAAAGAAAAAGTTTGGGGATTGGCTGCCTGAAACACAGTGGAGACACATAAAATGTGCAGGCCATCAGTCATACTTTAGATCAGGCCTTTATTTTACATTTAGGGGTCGATTAGGATCGCGGACGGACTTGAGTCCGTCCGCGACCCCAGAGTATGAGGGAACGTCCGCAGGGGCTGCGGCGTTCCCTCATGTGCGATTAGGATGTGACCGCCACCCTGGCGGTCACATCCTGGATATTTAACATTGCGGCGGGTGCTGCTTCAAGCAGCACCCGCCGCAATGTTAAAAGTGCATGTTTTACATTTACATGCACAAAGCGGCAGGCACCGCGCGGTGCCTGCCGCATTGTGCATGTAAATGCTGGGGGGTACCATAGGTACCCCCCATGTGCACCCCCCACCCGCCAACACCCTGGGGGCCCGCAACGGGCCCCCAAAATCAAAAGTGCACATGCTTTTCCACGGCGGAAAAACCGCCGCGGAAAAGCATGTTTACTAATGCTTCCTAATTTGGCTGGCGGTGTCTGATAGACACTGCCAGCCAAATGAGAGCTTTTCCGCCGCGGTTGTAATCCGACCGCGGCGGAAAAGCAGCGGACAGAAACCAAGACCCACCAGCCATCGTAATGCGGCGGTGGGTCTTTGGTGAGTCCGCAGAGGATTTTCCGCCTCCTCCGGGCCGGAGGTGGCTTCCGCCGGCCCGGAGGAGGCGGAAAATCCTCCATCCTAATCGGCCCCTAAATGTCTGCTATTAATCTCTCGTCATCTGGATCTATTCTGCAATCCTCAAGAGTCAATCTAAATGTTCTTCAGTCAGTTTATTTTCTAACCGCACCCATTTTGGAAAATGAGCTTTCACATGCATAGGTTGGCCAAAACATACATATTCATTTCTGAATCAATGTAGAAAGAAGAGTATCTGAGAGCACACTTCACAAGAGGTCTTCTGGATCCCTACTCTAAGAGCTGTGTTGCATGTCAACAAGTCCATCTCTGTATGTGCTGTTTTCAAAACAAGCTCAAACTCAATATTTCATGGACTAACCATCCAAGGATTTTCAGTTAGCCTAATGAGTGGGATGAGAGCTCTGAATTGTGAAAATCATATTTTGCTCTCCCTAGGAATTTGCTCAAATCATGCACTGGGGTTTAGTCTTGAGAGTATTGCGTGTGCTTGTCAAACCTCTGAGTTTAAACATGCAGTTTTGGGAAGTGGGGTAAATCAGTATGACAAGAGAATAAAAAGTATTCATCATAGAGAACACAAATCTTCCCCTGCAACATTTTGCATATATATCAGAATGGATATGGATAATAGTGAGCCACTTATTATTTTTATGTTTTATTTGACAGAGTTGTATATAGCATGAACCTGATACGAAGGTCTAGGGTATCAGCGTGCTTTACACAAGCACCAGTTGTATTACATGAGGACACATTTATTTTTGCTAGACACGGGGAGATTAAATGATTTGCCCAGAATCACAGGATGTTGCGTGTCCTTGCTGAGACTCGAACCCGGTTACCCAGATTTGAGGTAGACCGCCCTAGCCGTTAGGCCAACTCCTCTCCACAAATCATTTGGCTCTGGGTAGTTCTGACCTTTGCTTAGGAATTGTTCAGTTTCAGGAAGCAAAGCTAGGAACTGCTCTAAAACCCTCCTTTTGCATTGCCATCATACTTCACTGTGGTGCCAGAGGTTTGAACATCGAATTTTGACATCCTGCAGTAATGCTTTAAGAGGTTATGGTTCAGTGTTTTGGTATCAATGAAATTAGCAATTTTCACTCTTCAACAAACTCATTGTTTTCAAGGTGGAGGTCCTCAACAATGATGTCATCTTACATGTCATCAATGATGTAATATGTGAGGCCGTAAGCAATGCATGATGGGTGCACAAGTTGTAATTAGCTCAGTAAACTATAACTGGGGAATTTACATGTTTTGGGTTTAAACCTTGCTTTTTATTTTTTTCAACACTTAACTATAAGCCAGGTCACTTTACCCTTTGTGTTGTTTCAGTAATTTTTTTAGTTTTTTAAAATATATTTTAAGATCTAATTACCATATTTAGTTATAATTTCAGTCAGTCAGTCAGTCAAAAAGCTTTATTTCGGCTATTGCAGCCATAAAAGCACACATAATAAAGCATTATCCATAAAACATAGTTCATAAAATAACATGTTAATTAGAGATTAAAAAATACAATTGTCTTTAGGACCTCTTAGGAGTCAGAAAGTATCAACATATAGAGGGTCCCACCCCCTGAAATCAATTGTCTTGGGTGGGGCAGCAAACAAGGGCAAATACTATAACAAGGACATATTTTTCAACAATAAAACCAGTATAGACGGTTAAAAAAGACACTTTAAAAATATAAATTAAACAAAAAATGTTTTTAAAAAAAATTCATGGCCTAAATTTATACAAGTTTAGGATCACAAGGGTAGTCATAAGGAAACATGATTGCCTAAATTCTCAGCTCAGTCTTTCAATAGGCTTCTGCGTTTGTACCACATTGCAAATAGAAATTTGGAAATTGCAACAACAAAACTGGGTGAGTATCATGATTTAGTACCCTATAGAATTCTCTATGGTTTTTTATACCCAGATTTCTGCAGAGTTGGAGGACCCATTTAGATCTAGCCCTTTTATATTCTAAGCAAATAAATAACATATGAATTTCTGTTTCGTCCGCTATTAAAAACCCGGGACAAAGTTGTTTAGAAACACCCGCCCAATTATAAGTAAACGCATGGAGCGGGAGCGACCCGTGCCTGAATTGTAGAAACAGTTTCTTTGCTGCAAGGGGTTGGATGGAGTCCAACACCAACTCCAAATTGTAATGCTGTTTTGCATCCAGAAACCTGGAAGTCAGGCTGGTTGACTCTACTGTCTGCAAAATACGTGCCAATTTGTATTCTTTCAAAGCAGTTGCTAGTGATTTTTTAGAAATGGCTGAACACGTCGCCTCTGGTGCCGACCACAGGTAATCCCTCCCTATAGCACGAAATGTGTTCCTAATAAAGGACAACCACAGGATATTCCTCGCCCCCAAAGTAGACATAACAGCTTTTAACTCCTCCCTATATTTTCCTAACTCTGGCGTGCACCATAACCGTCGCCAGTAGAGGAGTGGGCGGGAAGCAATCAGGTCTGCAATGGGAATAATACCCAAATCCATCCTTAAGGGTATTAGAGCAGTACTTTTCGGCAGGCCCAGAAGTTGTCTTATAAAATTATTTTCTGTCACTGTTAGGACATTAGCTAAACAGTGGCCCCACAGTTCAGCACCATACATTGATGCCCCCCTTGCTTGGACCTTATACATTCCTACAGGAGGACCTTTACTGCACAACTCCTATGCACCTTTAAAATTCCCCCAGTAGCCTGGATTAGCTTTAGGTTTGCGTTATTAATTTGTAGTCCCCACCCCATTTTATCCTTTAGGGCGAGACCCAAGTAGTCGAATATGGGCACCCTCTCTAGGGACCTATCGTCCATTTTGGGGTGTGGACAATTAGTAGAATCGACCTGAAAGGCCATGTACTTTGTTTTCTTTATGTTTACCTCCAAGTTCCGCTTCTTACAAAACAAGCTAAATTCCTCCAGGACATGCTGCATCCCTATAGGTGTTTTGGATAGGAGCAGCATGTCGTCCGCAAACATTAAGGCTGGTATTTAGCTGTTAGCAAGTCTTGGGGAATCAATATTCTTGATAGAAAGGAGATCCTTAATTAGCCCATTGAGGAAGAGTGAGAAAAGGGTTGGCGCAAGCACACAACCCTGTCTCACCCCCTTCTCAGTGGGGTAAGGAGCTGTTAATTCCCTGTTCTTGCCAAATCTTACCCTAGCAAGGGTACCTTTGTGGAGGCATTTCAACTGATGGCAAAGATAGACTGGGGCTCCCATGGCGAGTAGTAGGCCGCACAACTGATCACGATTTACCATGTCAAACGCGGATTTGTGGTCCACGAATGTAAGGTACAGACTACCACCCTCCAGTGTTATGTTTTTCCAATAGATCAGTTGGAGTCTAAATAACTGGTCTACGGTCGAGGTTTTAGGCCTAAAGCCTGCTTGTAAGGGAGTTAAAATATCAAGGTCATCCATGCCTGCAATCTTCCTAACAGAACACGGGCAAAAATCTTTTGTGTTACGTCAATGAGGCTGATCGGCTTATAATTTGCCGGTTCTAAGAGGGACTTTTTTTTAAATAGGAATTATCTCGACACCTGCCCAAGTTGGAGGGGTGCCATACCATAAGAAAAGCATTAAAAAGGGTCTGGAGATATAGGGCCAGATGTATCAAGGCTTTTGCGACTCGCAAAGGCCGAAAATCGCAGAATTTCGGCCTTTGCGACTCACAAACGGCCGATTTGCGATTTTTGATATGTATCAAAAAATCGCAATTTAAGGAATCGCAATTATTTGCGATTCCTTATTTTGCCATAGCATTTAAGGAATCGCAAATTTTGCGATTCCTTAAATGATATGTATGACACATTTTTGGTTTGGGAATTTGTGTTAAGAAATCGCAATTTACCACCAACTTGTAGTTGGTGGTAATTTGCGATTTCTTTTAAAAATGCCCTAATTGGCATTTGTAAGGGTGGCATGTGACACTCATACATGCCCATAGGGCATGTATGTGTGCCACATGCACACACATGTAGATTTGAGGGGTGCAGCAGGGTGTCTTTGAGACACCCCTGCACCCTTGAAATAATTCTCAAATTGCGATTAGCAAATTGCGAATTCGCAATTTGAGAATTATTGCACTTTCATTCCTATGGGCCTCCTGGCCCATAGGAATACATTGGAAATTATTCTTTATTTGCGAATTCGCAAAATGCAAATTCGCAAATAAAGAATAATAAGGAATCACAAACAAATTGCGATTTTGTACATACATACCGTTTTGCGAATTCTAAATAGCGATTCGCAAAAAATCGCTATTTAGGATTCGCAAAACGGTATCTTGATACATCTGGCCCATAGAGCCCAACCTCCCTGTTCATTTCTATACAGGGATCCTGTCTAGACCAGGTGCTTTATTTGGTAGTACTTTGGCCAAGGTCGCTAATCACTCGGCCAGGGTACAAGGGGGTATATCAACAGAGGAGTCAAAAGTTTGAGCACTAACCGATATCCTTATCTCGCTGAGTCCATTTTGTGGCCTAGAATATAGAGCTTTGAAATTGGCTCGTCAAACTTCCTCCCCGAGGTTTGGCTCGATGGCAGACCTACCCTCGGTTTTTCCAGTCTTAACCAGGTTCCAGTAGCCTCTTGTGTCTTTATTGTCTAAAGCTTTCTTAATGGCCTGCCATCTGTCAATCTCCCATTTTGATTTGGCTGCTAAAAGAATTTTTTTTTAAAACACCCTCGCTTCCCTTATACATTTGCTATCCCCCTCTTAAAGTCTTGACAACAGGGCAATCTTTGTGTCTCTACATGCCCTGTTGTACCAGGGTTTTTTTCCTCTACGTTGGATACCTTTGTTGGTCTTACTACTATAGAAGAACTCCGCCAGGGATGTAACCAAGTACTGATGGATTTTTCCTAGCGCTTCTTGGGATTCTAAAGTGCGGCTATTTTCAGAGGCGAGGCATGCCTTTTCTAAAAAAGGAATGATACAATTATACATAGTGTCCATCTCTTCTGGAGATTGTACAATTGTACCTCAACTGACTCTTCTACCTCCTTCAACCACTATTAAATTGGACGGTGGCAGATTGACCAAACCCTGCCCTCCTTCCGGTGGGTAACTATCTAAAGTTACAACCAGTGGGTTATGGTCGCTTTCACCACGGGGATGGACTAAAACATTCAAGATCCTGTGCCAAATTTCAACATTTACCAATATGTAGTCAATTGCGGATGCCTGGCCATTCCTATCAAAGGTGAAGTTCCCTGTATTATCAGCAGGGAACCGCCAATTGCATGCCCTCAACGAATGGATGAGGGTGAGTGAGGTCAATTGCAATACTAATGGAGTCCACCCCTTTATCGGATAGGTATTGCATGCCCAAGTTGAATTGGGCATGCAATACCCAAGTTGAATCCTCATCACTGGTAATAGAAGATGGAAGGCCATTGAGGAGTTCAAAATGGCAATTAAGATCCCCGCCGATAATAACGTGGGCTTTCCCAGGCAAATTGTAAAGGAAAACAGCCAAGCAGTCTAACGTCTTTGAAGTCTGCCCATACCTTACTGGGCGAGAGTAGACATTGATGATGGCCATCTTTGAAAGGTTTCCAAGGGTAAGAAGAAAACATAAGATAACCGTACAACCCAAATGGGTGCCAACCCAAATACACAGCCCCAGAGGGTCTCCCCATTGGACCCTACAAATCCCACTCTGTAAGATGATTTTAATACCCATGGTCTCTTGAAATAGGTAGATCTCATGAGAGTTTATGTAGTCTCCCCAATCTGGAAGATCCATTCTTAGGCCTGCTATATTCCATGACCGGATCCTAATACCCTGTGGTCTTTCTACCATTATTAACTCAGTAGCCAAAGGGGGCTCCCTCTATTGCGATACCATGGGCAGGATCACCTCCGATTCTCCTCTAGAAATAACTTGGGGGCCCGAGTTGGCTGTCAATGCTTCCTATCATGTGATATATTTGTGTCAACTCATTTCTTTTCAGCGGTTGCTGGTTGATAGCCATGACTCCCTGAAATCTTTCGACCTTTTTAGGCTGAGGGACACTAATGTTAACCCCCTGTTGGGGTGCTACAAACTGGTATCCTGCCACTCTAAGGTGAGTGCTATAAGGGACCTCCCGAATGCTATCATTGGTTCCCATACTAGTCTCTTCATTCAACAGCTCATTTCTGATCAACAATTGTCGATTTGAAGCCTTAGCTCCCACATCCATGGAACATGTACCTAGCTGTTTAACCATAATTGGTAGACACTGGTCAATTGGATTCAGTCAACCCACCTGATCTAATACACTAAATCTATTACTCACAGGGACATTAAATAATGGAAAAATATCAGCGTTCCGTCCCCTATTATGTACACTTCCTACCTGGGCTCTCACCTCACATTTTTTTACCTGGGTTTCCCATTCTCTCTGTCAGGGAACAAGGAGGATAAAAATAACTTAAGGCAAGGGTCTAGATTCTACTTGTCACCCTCGGCTGACACCATTCACAAATATATTGGACCACCCGCCTATCTCTAAAATTAATCAAAACACAGTTTCCCGCGATATCTTTCACTCTCTGTCCCACCCAGCTTACTCTGCGTGCAAATATAATTTCACTAAGCACCTGCGGTGGAAGGGGTCTGTTTTTGTTTAGCCAGTGAATGGACTTATTTTTAGTTCAGTATAGGGTTCCACACTACCTTTTTCCAATTCAGGTACCCCAGCCAGTAGAACAACATATGGTGAAGACTCAGGGGGTAAGTCGATACATGGCAAAGTGGATTTAATTGCACAAGTATTTGGTATTGATACATAACGGTCACTTTCCTTATCTCTTCGAGATGTTTTTTGCACCAGGCCCCCTCCCAGGGTTAAAGACTCCGCTCTCTCACCCGATGAATGTCCTATGCCTCCCTGTGCCCCCACTAAATTAGGCATTATGGTGATTGGTGATGGGGGTTAGAATTTACAGTGTCTTGGGTCTCATTCGTTGTCACTACAGTTGTTCGAAGGTTTCCCCCAAACAGACTTTTATGGAACCAAGGTTAGAAATAGCTAGCAGTTCAAAGTTTAATAATCTTTCCTCAATTAGTGGCAACCTCTCGAGGAGTGGTGACATAGATGACATAATGAGGGCCCCAATTTAGCCCAGAATCCCTCTTCATCTTGAAGGAAAGAATTACTGACTAAATCCAAGTTTGGGGTGCCTGATGAGGATATAATTGCCTGGGACTCTGCCGTCAATGGCAGAGCTGTAGTCACAGCCCCGCCAGACTTATTAATTTTAGGCATCTTTGTTTTTTTGCCCTCTGGAGGCCCCCTCCCTGCTTTCTCTTGGATGCCAGCCCCGGTTCTTGAACCGTTGTTTGAGATGTAGATTTAGGCACGGACCTTTTAAAAACGCGGGAAAGTGTGCTACAGACAGTGCCCACCAGTACTGGGTCCGCAAGTGGTACAATAGAGGGGGACTCCAGTATTATCGGAATCATCACTGGATCCTGTCGAGACTGACGATTACCTACATCCGAATCAAGGGGGACAGTGCCCGCGGCAAAGTGCTGCTCGGGTGAGCGTACAGGCATCAGGCCCCCCAAAGAAGATCATTTTAAGTGCAGGAGTCCAGCAATAAGCGACGCTCAGTCAGGGTAATTTCACTTTTACCTTAGGATTATTCAGTGAATTTCAGTTTTTCTGAAAATTAATATTGTAAATGTAGTATGTGTAACACCTTCTTCAGCGTGGGACTATTTAGTTCTTGGGAAACAGTCTAGGACTACCAGGTTCTCCATGCATTTTGCTGTTCATCGTTGACTCATCGTCCCTTTCACTAACTTATGTTTTTCATTTTCCTATTATTATTGTGTTATTGTTTAAAGGTCCAACCTTTCACAATAGACCTAGGCATGTAACTCTCCAATGACAATTTATTGCTTCTTCAAAAGCCTAGAGCCCACTGGAAACTACAGAAAGCTCATGTTGGGCTACTTTGCTGCTGCTACTACTGGGGCCTAAAAAAAACTGGCTGACCCACTGTGGATGCGAAAATGAAAGACATGGTAAGCATGTGCATGTCAAGACAGTGGCTGTCCTTGGTTTAAGTCATCTATAACAAGTGTATGAGACAAAGGCTTAGATAATATTGGTGCAACAGGTTCAGTTGTACTGGGGTCCAGAGCCCTGAGAGACCCACTGAACTCTGATAATTGCTAAATTTTACAGTCCCAAAAGCATTAAAAAGGATAGTGTTACTCGCACCAGGGCACATGGCATCCATGTTACGGTACTGTTATGGGAAATATGTATGGGAGTGTGGAGTAGATTGAAGGGCAATTGGTAAAGGGAATTGGCAAAAGGTGGTGGAAGTGTCAAGCTTCGAGCTGGTGCCTAATTCAGCATAAATGCCTAAAATGGCAATCTTCCACGAATTGGGCCATACCATCCTGATTATCCCTGATCGGATCAGATCTTGGAAGCTAAACATGCTGGGGCTGGGATAGTATTTGGATACTGGACATCCTGCGAGTAACAGATTCGGCAGGCATTTTCTCAGCCGCTGTAGACTCATCTTTCTTCCGGCCTAATTTATGTGGTATGTTTTTATTATTATTATTATTTATTAATTTGTTCTAGAGGTCAAATATGTCAGAATGGACAACATTCTTAACTCTCTAATGGCACATTGTTACTGCTTTGAGGGCTTATTGTCCACAGATAATTCAGGAAAGTCACTTGGCTCTTTGTTACAAGAACAGGGCAGCAGGCATGGCAGTCACCTTTTGAAGTGCTGCAACTGCTACTGCTGGGCCCTAAAGGAGGGCTGGCTGAACTCTTTTTGATGTGCAAATGAAACAAGTGGAAATCGTGTGCAAAGAAGGGACTGTCCTTGGCTTTACCTTTGCTCAAGTGTATGAGAGATGTGTGAGAGTGCGTAGAGAGGAAGGCAGCTGGTAATTGGGAGTATTGAAGGGGGTGGAAGAAGGAGGCTGTGAGCTGGTACCTACCACACCACCCTCAATGCGCCCAATCTCCTCTGATTTCGGAAGCTCAGTAGGCCTGCCTGGTTAGTTCTTGGATTGGGAGACCGACTGCCAATACCAGATTATGCAGACATTTTACTGCATGCCACTAGCTCAACTTCCTTCCTCACTAATTATTTTTTTTAAGGTCAAACAATTTCGAATTGACTTGTGATTTTTGGTACAGTGGTGCCAGGTAGGATGCAGGCTTCTCTGGGTGCCATCATACAAAAATTTTTACATTTTTACTCCAGGTTTTATTCCTTTGGAACCCAAGCACATGGCCATAGGGTCAAGGTGTGCCTGCCCTTCCTTCTCATGTGGCCCTTAATTATTTTTTTTCTGGCCTAAGTCCTGTAATGACCACTCAACATATTCAACATGTTGTCGCCAGCAAATCAGGATTTGGCAGATCACTTTGAATGAGGTAATCATAGCATGTCTGGACACCAACAGTACAGCTATCTTTAACATTGCTACGGAGTTAATCTTCTTATGCCCACCGAACACCTTTTTAAACACACTGGCCTGGTTACGATGGCGAACAGACTTAAGACCATCCGCCATTGTCTCGTATTTGGGTCCGCCCGTCTAGAAGGTGGCAGTCCCACATATCATATTACGATGTGACTGCCACCACGGCGGTTTCATTCTCTATATTTTGTATTGCAGAGGTCAGCAGCCCCTGCCCCAATACAAAACATAGGGTGTTGACATATCCCTGCACTTCGTGGCAGGTGCCATTTGGTGCCTGCCAGATGGTACATGGATAAGTAGGGTGCCCCCCTAGGGCCCATGTCTCAGGCCCTGTAGAGGGATGGCTCGCTTTGGGCCCTCAAATCCATTTCCGCCAGTCATTTTGTGGCAGGTTGACTGCTGCAGAACAATCAGAGGAAAGAGATATCATAATCCCTCCAGCAGTACCTGGCATCACCGCCATAATGCAGGGACTAGCGGTTGTTCGGGCAGGTGTTTGGATTGAAACCGCCTGTCTGGACCATGGCGGTCAGTCTTTGGCAGTCAGTCTTCCCGACCGCCACGCTTCCGTCCGTCATTGTAATATGACAGGTGGAAAAGCCCATAGAGATGGCGGAGGGACTGTCCCTCCGCCATCATAATCAGCTCCTAATTTCTTTAAAGTTGGTGAACAGATTTACATCAAATAACAAAAAGTACACTTTCTGGATAATATTTTTGCTTTTTTACCAAGTATGGTGCAATTCAGTAAAATTGTGCATAGCCCACCCACCCAACATGCACTGTGGGGTTGGGCTAGGCTATATAGACCCTATAGCCAACACCACACTGCACACAGCCTTTCACTAGAAAAGGTGTGTGCATGCCAAGTATTCATTTTATTTTGCATCACTGGTGTGCCAAAGCGCTGGCGTGCTCCAGTCCTGACAAATATTGCCTTAAATTGGATTATATAAGTTTGCTTGTCTACTCAACCATTCTGTGTTCTCTCTCACTGGAAATTACTACCATGCATTTTACTTATAGATGTAGATATTGAAAAGTAGTTTTCTTCAGAGACTCAAACCGTTTGCTATTGTCTTTGTCAAAAAACCTCCAAGTATCAAATAAACTCTTCTGAATCACACAGAAAATGTAGGGGCGTGACCACAAACGCCTTTCAATTTAGGCCACCACCACCTACCTCCCTTGGCGCCACAAATCTAGCCATGAGCCACTTGCTATCCCCTTATGTCTGCAATGCTCTCCCTCTGTTTGAGTGCATGAGAAAAATTGCCACAATAAGACACTTCAGGCCACTACATGCAACACTCAACACATGCTCCTCGATAATGCGGAGGAGCGCTGCCCCACTGGTAAGACAGTCATAAAAAAAAAATGATAATAAAACAATATTATCATTTTATTGTTCTGTGACAGGCTCTGGCTGTGGAATGCATGAGTGCATGCGGGTCAGGGTCTGGTCATGACAGGGAGGAGTGGTGGGCACTTAGAAGTGCACATGTAAGTCTGGCTGGCCGTCTCAGGCCGGCCAAACAGAAATGCACATTTCTATTTCTCCAACCCAGCTGTGTTGCACAGCCAGGTTGGAGATAAGCCGCAGGCTCCCAGGCACTGTATGAACGGCAGACTAGGCCACTCAGTCCAATCCTGGAGCTCCTCTCATAGAATGAAAGCAGTGTCTGGACTGTGTGGGGAGCCTGTGCTTTTCCAGAGACTGTCGAGAGTGAAGCGCCGAGGTGACCGTCGGCATCAGGGCAGCAAGAGGTAAGTTTTTTTAACATTACTTTTACCCTCAATTTCCCTCCCCATCCCATCCTGTCCTAACCTCCCAACCCCCCACTTTTGTTGTGCCGTGACCTCCACTGTTCATTACAACATTCACTTCACCCAATATCCTGAAACAAATGCATCTTTCCACCTATCAGAGCCTGGACAGTGCAAAGAGTCGTTACGTGTCTAATAAATCCATACTAACCAATGTGGAGAAGTGTGGCTCAATGATTAGAGCGGCAGACCGTAAGGCAGAGGTCTAGCCCGGGACCAGGGTTCAATTCCCCGCCTCGGCGGGTCTTGGGCTCAAAATTCCACGGACCTGATCATTCTCGCCTCGGTGCCTATTCTAATCATGGGTCCCACTCTGCAACTCTGGGCAATAGCTTACTTAATCTCCACAACGGCACCCACAACGCTAAGGATGCCTGCCCTCCACCTTGGGGGTGCCCAGGAGTGGACACCTCACAGGGAAAGCCAGGATGGGATCCACAGCGGTATTCATACAAGCGCCTTGAGACCCTTGCGGGTGAGTAGTGCACTATACAAGTATCAATTTACATTTACAATACCAGTTGCAGTGGTGTGCTATAAACATTTCACTAACATTGCAAAATAAATGTTTTGCAGTGGCTTGTCAGGACACTTTAAAAACTGCACATGATTCCACATGCACACCTTTTCCTCCATCACCACAGGTATGTTGAGGAATTCACATAAAATGAATAAAGAAAAAAGATATGATTCGACTTAGTATCTCCTACCTCCATTGGTAATGTTGGTTTGAAATATTTTAAGCTGGATTTTGTAAACGAATGTATTATAATAGTAGTGAGTATCTGAATGTTTTGTGTGTGAACAAATCAGTGGCATCCACTATTTACCAGGGGTGGCGAGGAGGGGGAGAGGGGGCATTGTAAATGAAAAATAAAATAAATAAATAACACTTACCTTCATCCCGGCCACCCAGCCCTGCCTCTCAGTCCGCTCGCTGCCGTTTCTCGCGCCTCGAAAGCAGGAACCAGGAAGCACCCAGGCTCCTCAATCCCCTAGCCCATCATAAAGCTGCCCAGCAGTGTTGTGATTGGTCTGAGCGCTGTCGTTCGTCACTCAGATGGGGAATGGGGGCTGGGCATGCTCTGCACCCGGGCTGTAATGCAGCCTGGGTGCAGAACATGCAAAGTGTGCATGACTGGGTGGCCCGAGAGGGCCGGCCAAACAGTTATGCTCACTTTAACCCCTCCCGCGCTGGTGATGGATCCGCTCCGTCACGCCCCTCGGGTGGGCTGTGCTGGTGACGGAACGGTTCCGTCACGACCCGCTCGCCGCGCCTGCGCGGCGTGTTCTCTTGAGCGGGCGGGGTCGTGATGGAACCGTTCCATCACAAGCACAGCTCACCCGAGGGGCGTGACGGAGCGGTTCAGTCACCAGCGTCAGAGCACAGCACGCCCCCCCCCCCCGCCCCTTAGCACTGCCGCGGAATTGCCACCACAGCGAAAAGGTTAAAGTGAAGCCACTACTCCTCCTCCTGGCTCCTGCTCTGGTAGTCCAGCCCCACCCCACACGGCTGCACCAGGACACAGAAAGCTAAAATGATAATAACGCTGGATAGTAGCATTTTAGTTTTCCTTTCTACCGCTCGCGCAGCAGTGGAGTGGCGCTCCTCCGCCTTAGCCGAATAGCCGCCACTGGAACAAATTCTTGCTTGCCTGATGCTGCGGCTTGACATGAAGTAGCAGTGCTTATAATAATACCTCTGTGCACTGCCCCAAGCTCTGATTGGATGTCGTTGGGCATTGATTTTCTAGAACCAATAACAATTAAGGAATGCTCTGAATCCAGTGGTTTCATGGTCTTGCATGCAAGCAACATCTTCATTTGCTGTGATAGGATGGGCTTTTATGAAAACAATAAAATAAAATACATGAAGTTGTCACAGTTCGATTCAGACGTGATAATACTTTCACAAGTGCTTCTACTGTCAAGTGCTGGGCATAAGATAGAAAAGAAAGTCAATCTCCCAGTGTCAAATCAACATACTCACGACTTTGGAAGTAACAGAGATGATTTGTCTCTGTCATGGTGAAACTCAAACAGAACTGAAGCTGCAGGCCTTACACGCCTGTGACCGAGTGAATAAGATGTAGCATTGCCTACTATTTAAGGCTCCCAGTTTTACGTTTTTACTGATGTGTTTCCTGTTTGTATTTGTTTTTAAAAGCAACTCTCCCTGCTGGTTTATGTGATTTCCTGGGCAGCAGCTGAGCAGATAGACATCATGGGAAGTTAAAAAACAGGTTGAGATTTCCCTAAATATAGGCATATGTTGATATATATTTGTATTAAAATTCTGATATTTATCTGTGGTGTACTGTTTCGCCATATGTAGCCGCTTAATTTGCTCAAGTTGAAAGGCAGCAAAGTATGAATGCATGTTTATCAGTTAAATAAATGTGGAATTATACAATTGTTTGACATCATTTATTTGCAAAACAAAAAATAAATATGGATAAATACAAACAGGATGGCCAAAAAATAAATGTGGATAAATACAGGTGGGAATGTTAAAAACTATGAAACTGAGTGCCCTACTTGTAAGGCAGTGAAAGAGACTATTTACATAGCAGCAAAGGCGAGGGCCAGAACGTTGCCTAAATCTCAAGGGTTACAGCATTACAAAATGCGGCAAACTGAATTTATGACAGGTTGTGTAATCAATAGAAGTGTGGTTTGTGCAGATTAAAGTACTTTTGTGTCAAATATAGTCTTTCTTTGTGTCTCATTATAATTTTATTGCATAATGATTGTTTACTATCAGTTGGAAAATACAATTATTCCTTGATTATTTATCTGTAAGAAATTAAATCTACCCAAAGCATTCTGCATGTTTTGTCTACTTTTAAGGACTCATTGATGCTCCTGTGTGATCTGGGAGCACTGCCACTATGAGCCTTCATCCCCCAGCGCAATCCTGTTTTTTTAGGTTGAGCCTAGAGCCAGCGCGCATGCGTTGCTCTGCTAAACTTGTTGTGGTGGAGTAGCGAATAGAAGCCCCGCCCACTATCTGCCCATATTTGCCATTGGCTTGTGTCATTGTCTGTCCTAAATGCTGGCTTCTGATTCATATTCTGATTCGTAAATAGGCTTGTTAGTCCCTCGTTACTAGCGCCTCCTGTTCATTTGTTGACTTCCCTGGCGAGTGGCCCCTTTACTTCGTTTGTTACACGGTACGTGTTATTTAGACTCTAAGCACTATTTTCTTTAATGAGGTTCATCTACTGCAGGCACAACATGCATTGGTGCATTATTTACCCCTCCCTCCCTCCTGTTGCCTGTGCCTTCTTTCCCCCATTTGACCTCCCTCCTGGTGTCTGTGCCTTCTCCCCCACCCCAACCCCTCCCCGTTGTCCGTGCTTCTTAGCCCTCCCTTCTGTTGTCCGTGCCTTTGAGCACACCAGCCCGCCCTCCCTCCCATTGTCCCTGATGCCAACCATTTGCAATCCTATAGTTCTTGTGTAAATGCGAAACCTATTGCATTGCAAATGTTTTTTTTTTACAGAGGAGCTAGTATAATATGATGTTAGATTAAGAGCAGCACTAAAAGGTTGTAAGTGGTAACTATTGCTAAATGACACAATGTATTATTTCTGAGGGGAAACAGCCTTTACAAAGAAGGCTGAATCACACCTGGCTTTACAACGAAGGCTTTACAACAAATGCATCTTTATGACACAGACTTTACCACACCTCATTGATCAACTAATATGCCTTTACCATGCATGCCTTTACATTTGTAAAGGCATGAAGGGTAAAGGCATATGCATTTTTCCAGACTCAGTTACACGCAAAGCTTTAGCCTGCTTTGGTGGTTTAAATAAAGTTAACCACTTCGTGCACAGCAGAAAGAGAACAGACACATGGCACTTTAAATTAGGCAGTAAAATAAATCACAAAGCTGCACTGAAGTATACCTACTGTCCAGCCACTCCAGTCTCTGCTCAGGATATAAAAAAACCCACTCCAAAGCGAACAGATACACAGAAGAAAAGCCCCTCCCACTTATATCACAAACAAATATGCACAAAGAATTTCTTTGCCAGCCTCCCCAACCCGTACCACATATTACTGATAAAACAGTACTAGCACAATACTTACCACATACCACATTGACAAGCATAGAGGGACAATGCCCCACAATTAGCAATGATATTGTTAGTACTTATGTATTAGGCCAAGTACTAATATGGCACCTACCTCCAGGGACAGCCGGGGGAAATCATTAACTATCAGCCCGTCTTCTCTGTTCAGCTTTCACTAATTGTGTACATAGATGCTAGCTTCACAAATCAGCTCAGACTACCACATGGTAAGCCGTGCAAAATTTGAGATCTGTTTGGCTATTTACCAATAAACTTAGCACGCATATGTATTTAGCAAGCATGCATTTACAATGGAAATATTGTTGTAAAGCCATGCATAATAAAGGCATATGCATGGTAAACGTTTTCGTAGTAAAGGCATGCGTGCTAAAGCCACATGTGTAGTAATGACAACGTAATACCAGCATGTGTTGTAATGGCATGTGTTATTCAGTCATACAACTTGCACGCAAATGTATGTCAAAAGTCGCCATGTTTAAAAGAGAAGGCATCATAAGAAACATGAGCATGTAAATGGTGGCATTTGTTACCGGGCCTATCCTGACCATGTGAGATATTCTGCTAAACCTATTTAACCTCCAAATTATGGCACTGTGCCAAAAGATGGAGCTCTCCGACAGAATCAACTACTACATCTGATAAGGTCAAAAGTGCTGGCCTGCCGTTGATTCCTTAGCCTAATTAGATGTTTTCCTTTGTGTTGGCCGGCTTCTCCTAGAGGCTTCAATTTTTCAATCATCATCTATTGGAAGCCTTACACCTAAACAGCCCACAAGTTAGCAATGTTTGACCTTTCTTGGTCCAAAGAAGAGGAGAGGCAGAAATCAAAACACAGGTCCAACCACAAACTGACTTAATAAAATTGGGGGTCATCTCCTGAAGAGCCCCAAGTCAGAAAATCCGAGGAAGCTATGACATTTTGGCTATTTTCATTTTATTTTTACAACTAATGGTATTACCTGTCAATGACACACATCTTCATTTATTTTTAGTAGGATATTTCTCTGTTTGGATAAACATTTTTACTCTTTTCTTATGCTCATCTATTCTTCATCACTTATTTCATTACATATTTATTTAATTGTATTGTTGTTCCATTTGTTGGCTAACAAAACAAATTCATCACACATTTCACTGAATAATGCTCTGCTTGTTGGGCCAAGCTACAGAAGGTGATATGAGGTAATCATCTTTGAAACAAGTTTGCATTTCTGAGCAACTTTTTAGATTGTAGCCTACCTCTATAATAGCATGCCACTGAAGTGCCTACAGAGAAATTTTCTAGTATGGCTGTTAAGCCTTTTTTCAAATGAAAGTCATTCACCTTGTGATAGAAAGCTCAAAATTGGTACAGACATTTGTATTTGTAATAGTAATCATGTAAGAGCAAGACCTAAGTGGATCTTGCCTGTGATGTCATATAGTCTAATCGAAATCCAAGATGGCCAACAAATATAAAAAAAAACATTTAAAATCTTCTGATTTGTGTCAAATCTGGCACAAAAGTTCATGTGTACCTGTCAGTGCATGTCATTTGCATGCCCGTGTTAGATTAGACTGTGATATCATAAATATAGATCCATAATGCCACCAAAACCATGTAGAAAACTTCAAAATTCAAATCAGTTTTAAATTTGGTTTATTGTAGGTGTTTGTCATTCATTTTACATTCATGAAGACTTTTAACTCTTCCTACTATTACTTTATAACACTGAACTTATCTTTATTTTAAGTCATCATACTTACAGTTTGTCTCACAAAACTTCACCATACAGCTATTTGGTTACATCTATTTCAAATGTAATGTTATTACATCAAAAGTCATTATGAACAAATTTTTCCCTGATGTAAGTTGAATTAAATTACATTTTCTTAGTTAAAAAAAGCAGCATTCTGTTATAATAATTTTAAAACAAATGCCTATTTAAATTAAATTAAGTTTGACCCTTACCCTGTTTGTGCAATCCAATTAGATAAGAAAAGTCATACCATTTTATAATCATAATGCTAATCTCATCCACACATTTGCATTTTAACATTTAAAATCATATTGTATTGACTTCCAAAGAAACATTGTTTCAGAGTCCTTTTGTTTTTGGAGGACAGAAAATAGAGCAAGAGGGAGACAGTAGTGCTTCACAGCACGTGTAGACCGTAATAAATGACTGGGTTCTCAACTTGTTAATTCAGTGTTTAGGAGTGAAGAGATTTAAGGCAATGCAGGTAACTCTCAATGAGCTAATAGTTTCATTGAGAAGCAATTTCATTTTGCCCACTGCAATCGCTATCTGGTCATATGGGTGTGTGCTTGAAATCAGCCTACCAACACAGTGAGGACCTGCTTTGAGTGATACCAAGCCAAGGGAACCTCTGTAATACCCTCAAGTAAGGAGACAACAATCATCCAGCACTTAAGTGATTTGAGCCGATCTAGTAATTGAATAGTGCACAGAGATGGAGAGTGTAATAAGAATTCCATTGTATTTGGGATAGCCTTGCATAATTTTTGCACATCCGTAACTGGAATTCTCTTAGAATGTGAGGGAATATTACAATCATGTCTGAGTAAAATGTGGAAAGAGATGTCACAGAAGAGAGCCTACACTACAGGTTGAATTGAGTAAAATACAAAATCAAGACTAGGGATGTGTAAAATTGAAGCAATTTGCTTTGGTATAATTATGCATAATTTCAGCAAAATTATTTGAAATGACGTGTCATTAATGATATATTTTAGCACAAAATGCATCCTTGCATCAATGTATGGTATGAGAGTGCATTTAAATAAAAGCACTGCAGGCAACAGCTACTTGCGTTCTTTTGTTCCTGTGCATCACATATAATGTTTACTGTAAATGGTGCCAATTGCTGTAAATTTTGAATGCAAAAGGAGTGTAATTATGGAAAGTGGTGTAATGGTTTCATTTTGGGAATTTCGTATGACAAGCATAATGTTACATTTCAAAATCATGTGAATTACGCTGACGTAATTTACATTTCACCCATGCTGAATCAAGATTTGTGAAATAGCATTGCAGAGAAGATGTGTTACAGAGGGGGTCAACCAATGGTATTTGTAGTTTTCAGGTATGAGGAGAGCCATGTGAAAACTCTGACCTCAATACCCATACTGTCCTCATGTATTTTTACATAGTAAAATTGATAGCAGTGTTATTTTTTTCATTTTTATTTTATTCCACAGTAACTCAAAAGAGTAATACATACATTTATCATAACTTCATATACGCATATGATCAGAAAATGATCCCCAAATGCGTAAACCAATTTTAGGTTTCTTCACCCCTTTAATTGAAAACAAACTTAACTCTAAATTAAATAAATTAAAGATCTTTGCCCTCCATCGTTCTAAGGAAGGAGGATCAGCTTGTAGCCATTCAGCCGCAATACAAAGACGGGCAGCAGTCATAGCTATAAAAATCAAATGTTGGTGTTTAAACAGGGGAGTACCCTTTACAAGTACGGGCCCCATACCCAAAAGCATAATTGCAGGTGTTATAACAATCGGAATCCCTAAAAATCTAGACAAAAATTGCTCTATACTAACAATATAATTTGTCAGATGGCCACAACTAAATAAAATATGCAAAATATCCGCATTATCCCCCCACACCGAAAACATTTACCATCTTGTCCTGTACCCCGTTTAAGCATACATGACGGCGTGTAATACAAATTAAAAAGTGTTTTAAAGCATTGCACTTTCAAGTTGGTGGAGAGCAAGGCTTCCCTGGATCTTATGATAACATCTTTTAAGGATATGTTATCTACTCCCAAAATTGTAGACCATTTAGCATTATGTTTATCTAGATCATCCTTTCTGTGTAATAATAATAACTTATAGACCTCCCCAATTTTGTCATGACCGTGAATCGCCTCAACTACTGTGTTGGGAACTGGTACCATTTTTTTCTGAGTAATAAAATCTCGAACTTGAAGAAACTTAAAAAATTGAGATTTATACAGATTATACTGTCTAGACAACTCTTTAAAAGACATAAGAGAACCACTGGTGTCGAAAAAATCCCCCTCTTGAACAGTACCTTTTGCCCTCCAACCCAAAGCAACTCTATCCCAAAAAATAAGGGGAAAAAGCCTTACGGCATTTGTAGGGGTGTACTGAGACAATTTCTCAACTAGACATAACTTACGTATTTTTTCCATACGTTGATAGCGAATATCAACACCTTAAACCTTGTCCGTTTAAAGTAGCTACCATCTATTTCTTTAAATAAGTATTGTCGTGCCTCTGGTCCCAACAGAATCTGAAAAATTGAGGGGGCCTCTGCAGTATTGCCTATATCTTCCCGAGTCCATAAGATTCACAACTTTAACAACAAACATGCATAAGAATGCAAAGAAAAATCTGGGATGGCTAACCCCCCCCGTTCAATTAGTAGCGTCAAGAATCTCAAAGCCCGTCTAGGTTTCCTGGTGCCCAAAGAAACTTAGAACAGATAGACTGCAGATGTTGAAGTAGGGACACTGTTACTTCTAACGGTACAGCTCTAAACACATATAAAACTTTGGGCAAAATATTCATTTTGATAATATTACTTCTACCAATTAATGTGAGGTGAAGTCGTGTCCACTCCTCTAGTGATTCCTGAATATTGCGTAATAACATTGTCCAGTTAGCATCAATTCATGCAATGATGATCTAATTTTGATGCCCTGGCAAGTTACTTCTTTTACGACTCGAGTGTCATCCAGAGTCACCTTTTCAGTGATGAAGACTTGCGTTTTAGTAACATTTAATTTATAACCGGATACCTGGCAAAATAAAATAGCTGGCCGCTCAATCTCGTGGAGTGCTGAATAAGGATCCGTAGTGGTTACTGCAATGTCATCTGCATATGCAAACACAGAGTAAGGAATATTATGCACCCTGAAGGGCTTTAACAAGGAGTTGTTGGCTAAATGTTCAATAAACGGATGTATGTGTAGTGCAAAAAGCAGTTGTGAACAGGGGCACCCCTGCCTTGTACCCCTGGTGATATTCACTGTCTCTGATAATAGGCCCATTGAGGCGATCTTAGTGACCGGTGAAGTGTACAGAACCTGTAGGGCAGTGACAAACCGTTTCCAAAAGCCCAAACGAAACATCAATTCCCACAGATACGCCCACTCCACCCGGTCGAACGCCTTTTCTGCGTCCAATAAAATTAAGCCTAATTCCCGCTTTTCCGTCTGAGCAACATCGAAAAGCGTCACCACCTTATTGACATGTGTGACTGTGCTACGCTCAGGAATAAAGCCGTGTTAAGTCTGCGAAACTAAGGAACTAATCATTTTAGACCAGCGGGTGGCCAAAATCTTTGAATACATTTTACCATCGCAGTTCAATAATGAAATCCACCTATAAGACCCTACCAATTCCGGGACTTTACCCTTTTTACTAAAGACCACAATAGTGGTTTCTGCCCAAGATTTAGGGGCAAGTCTCTCCTGTGCAGCCCTAAATGTGCTCAGCATGTCTTCTTTTATTAATCTAAACAAAAGCTTATAGATCTAAGCAGGAAGTTTGTCGGGTCCAGCAGCCTTCCCTAAAGCTAAGCCATTGACCGCTGCTTCTAGCTCTTCCATCAATATTGGACCGTCCAACATTGCTATCTGGCTAGAATCTAACTGTGCTGTAACCCCATCCAAAAATGTTATAGATATTCATACCGTGCGTAACCTGTTGAATATATAGCTCCGAATAAAACTGATGAAAGATTGATAGTATCCCTTTAGGATCCTGACAAACTGTCCCTGCATTATATTTCAGAGCACTAATACGGCTCGAGGATTCTTTAATATGTAGCCGCAGTGCCAAGCACCGGACCACAGCTTCCCCAAAATCATGAATTTGCTTTTTTTAAGCCAGATATTTTCTGGCATTTTCCATGTTCCACACTCCTTGGATTGTAGCCCTTGCTTGGTCAGTGGCCTCTTCTAAGTCTTGGATATTACCCGCCTGTGACTTAGCTCCCTGGATTAGTTTACCCTTGTCATCTCTAAGCAAAGAATACAGCTCCTGCATCTCCATTTTTCTCTTCCGACTCTGCTGAAAGACAAAACTTAATACCTCACCTCTGAAGCATGCCTTAAATTAGTACCATACTGTTGCATAATGGGCAGAATGTCTATTGAAAACTCCTAGATCCACCGAGACATATGACCTTTGAAATCTTCATTTAAACAAAGTTTCCGGTCAAATGAAAATGTTTTTAAAGGCAAATGATGAGCAGAAGCAGTGACTACAAGTATAACTAGGGAGTGATCAGACGAAATCCTCGGCAAAATTTTAATCAAAGCCCCACCCAATGACACAGCAGATAAAAAAAATAATCTAAACGTGCAAACTTTTTATGAGGAAAAGAATAATAAGTAAACCCGGGGTCTGTCGAATTTAATTTACCCCAAACATCAATCAAACCATGATCATTTAAAAAGTAGTGCAGAGCTTTGAACACTCGTGGCTTCTGCCCACTGTAGCTACGGGCCCCTTTCTGCAAATCGAAGGTAGATAAATTGATATTTATATCCCCACATACTATCAAAGGTGTCCCCCAAGTCGCTAATTCTATATTTAATTCTTCCAAAATAGAAGCATCATCTAAATTGGGGCCGTATATGGTACAGACTGTATATTTAGTGTCCCCGATCCTACACTCTGCAATGACCCATCTGTCGACTTTATCTGCTAAACAGCATCCCATGGTAACCATATTATGTTTGGCTAATATCGCCACTCCCCTAATCATAGAAGATTGTTGTGAAGCCACCACTAGAGAAAACCCCAGTGTTTCTAGAATTGGCCGTTGTGTTCGGGGTATGTGTGTCTCTTGGAGACATACCAGATCTGGCTGAATACTATGTAACTCTGCCATTTCTCTATTTCTCTTATTCCAGTTGTTAAGGCCAGAGACATTTAATGAACATATCTTTACCCCCTTAGCTGCCATATTGGTGGTCAACAAGCACATCTATCCACAACACCATATTAAACATAATAACACCACACATTCCCCAATGATCATGAAAAGAAATACTATCTTTATTTTCTCCTTGAGTTACTGTGACTTTTTTACCCTTTTTGCCCCACCTTAGTGACCCACCCTGCTCCCCCCCTTCCCCCCAACCCTATCCCCCGCATCCCACCTGCAACAAGGCTTTAGGACACACGGTCCTGTAGATGCAGGCGACCGTACACCCCCCTTGCCATTACTCACAACTGTAAAATTGATAGCAGTGTTAAATGTCAGTGACACATCCAGGAGGATTAAGTAGGAGTGTACTTCATCTAGAACATAAGGAGAACATCTCTTCTGAGCTACATCATACAGGGGACACTTCAAAATTGCAATCCATTTTACCACCACTGTCAGTTGATTGCACCCTAGTAACATGCAACTGCAAGTTAAATCCCATAGCATGGAGAATCACCATGTGGGGGTGATTTTCCCAGTTTGGGCAAAATTAACAAATACATATATCACAAGATCACTGAAGGTGGTACATTTATATGGGTTTTCTGGGTGGTTTGCAGGGTGATGGAGGGGTTGAGAGAGTGAAGCAGGGATGGGGAAGCTGTTTTCTGTCAGGAGGAGCCTTATTTATCCTCCTTTAGACACAAAAACAGTGAAGGAGGTAAGGCTACAACAACTTTTTCCATGAAGAATTGCTGCACAGCAAAACTGGGTCTGGTCCTTTCCACACCCCAAAAAACTGTTGTGAAAAGCAACACACTTGGAATGAGGATGAGTGGAATACCATGAGAAAAATCTGCACTTCCTAACACTTTCTGTACTGTGACCTATTTTGACAACAAATTGTAGGTTATTAAAGGCCTATCATCTTCATTAGAATATTAAATTCTGAAGCAACACAGCTTTCCAGGATTTACATTAAAAGGTGTATTAGATACTGGGTTAAAGTTACTTGAGTCCTCGTGGTCAGCATTAGATTTTTTATCAGTGAAGTGTCCTGACCTACTTTTAGGAAGTCTGGTTAGCCATTGCCTCAGTGAAGGTGTAGCTATGTTAATCGAGTTCAGAGATGCAGAGGAGATGCCGTCTTTGAAAAAGGAGGTGGAAACAGGATTTTTTTAAATGTTATTGTGATTAGAGACCAGCAATTTTGGTGAAAGCTTATACAAAGAGATCTCCTAAAACAATTGGGAAATGTTCTTGATAATGCAAGCAATAATTCTTCATTTTCTCAGTATTTTAAGAACTTCTCTTAGTTTGTGATGGGGTAAAGTATGATACATTGGTTGGAATATTAGTGGTATATTTTACTACCTCAAATAATTTGGGGGTGTTTTTGCTTAGTTTATTTTAGTCCTGATAAAGGCGGACTTGGCGTTAAAGGTATGATTTTTTTTAACTCTGTCAGTCCCAATGCGGGGAAAACATCGGAGTCTGAGGGGGCGAAGAAGGCCACACTAGAGGACGTTCTGGCGGCGCTGGCCCAGGTGCAAGCAACGGTAGGAGCGACGGCCACGGAAGTCACCCTGATACAAGCGGATCTCCAGAAAATGAATGAAAGGGTTAAGCAGGTCGAAGTGGTCACTAAATCACTGGTCGAAGATGTGTCTGAGTTACAAATGGCAGTGGAACGTCTGCAGACGGATAACAAACTACTCAGAGATAAGTTGGATGACCAAGAAGGGCGCTCCCGGCGCAATAACGTTCGAATTTTAGGAGTGCCGGAATCTGAAGACAAGGGCGCCATGGACCTCTATGTGGAAGAGTTAATCAAAACCAAACTCCAGCCCAAAGGCCTCTCAAATTTTTTTCGGTGGAGCGGGCCCATAGAGTGCCTGGGGGCAAACCTAAGACAGGTGGTTCGCCTAGACCAATATTGGCGAGACTTTTCAATTTCAGGGACCGCGACGCCATCTTACAGGCCGCGAGGGTGGCGCCGCCAATCCAAATACAGAACTCAAAAATTGCCTTCTTCCCAGACTATACGGCAGAGGTCTCCAGGAAGCGCAGAACGTTCCTGGAGGTAAAGAAAACTTTGAGGGAAAAGAAGCTGCCGTACTCGATGCTCTTTCCGGCCCGGCTGCGAGTGGTAGCGAACAAAAAAGTATGTTTTTTTTATACTCCGGAAACGGCCCGGGACTGGCTTGAGGGATGGCATACTGTGGACCGGCAGCGGAGGCGACAGAGGTCCGACCAGGATCGTAGAATTGACAGCAGAACTGGCTCACAGACGTCTGGACGTGGAGGAGCGGAAAGTTCTCCGTCCCGTGGCTTTGCGGGGGCTGGTGGTGAAGAATGAACCCCATACTCCAATTCTCTTGAACAGGGCAATAGCCGACCATTTACACACTGTTGTATAAGCTGCAGTTGGACACTGGCAAGAACACCCCTACGGCACGCAGGGATGCCGCCTGCTCGGGGAGAAGCTCTCCCCCCTACACGCAAGTACTCTGGTTGCGGGATGGGTTAAGCACTCTGCTCAGTTGGGGGGGCGGGCAGTTGAAAGTCCGTTAGGCAGGGTAGCAGGGAGGGGGGATGGGGGGGGTTCGTAGTGTTACTATTAGGAAGGTATGTAAACGGTCGAGGACAATGTTTTAATTCCTGTATGAGTCAGTACATGTTAGTTGGGATGGACAGTGATCGTAAGCCCCCGTGATGTCCCTTAGTTCTTTGCTGTGCATTGGCGTAGCCACCATACCAGATCCACTTCTTGGCCGATACATCATGAACCCCGAGGTACCTAATGGCTGATAACTCTGTCCCGGCAGGGGGGGTAGTGGCCCCTGAATCACAGTGCCCTCCCCTATGTTTGCTGTCTTGGAATGTGAGAGGTCTAGGGGACAAGGTCAAGCGAGGGTTGGTACTGACCGCAATTAAAAGACAACGGCCCACCATAGCCCTACTGCAGGAGACTCATCTGGTAGGGGGGCCTACAAAGGCCTTAGACAGACGAGGTTATAAAATGTTGGTCCACTCTGAGTTCACGTCCGGTTCCAGGGGGACCGGCATTCTAATACAGAAAAACACACGATTCATCCCCTTACCGACTAAGACTGATGACCAGGGCTGCTTCGCGGCCCTGCAGGGGCAGTGGGAGGGGAAACATTTTAATTTGGTCTCAGTGTATATCCCACCGGCACTGCACTCGGTTCACCTCCCAAAACTAGGTGACTTTCTTCTGACTCTCCCCGAGGGCGAGATCATCCTGGGGGGGGATTTTAATGCAGTCATGGACACACAGCTTGATAAACACCCCGCGCCGGTTCAGGCGAGGGGGGTCTCCTACCTCCAGCGGTTCGCAGCGGCCATGGGACTGACTGACATCTGGAGACACTTACACCCTGGCACGAAACAATACACTTTTCACTCCGCTGTGCATGGCAGCCTCTCTCGCATTGACCACTTCCTGATGCTGGGAGAGGGCCTCCAACATATAGATGCAATGGTAATTCACCCTCGAGGGATTTCGGACCACTCGCCGCTCACGCTAACACTTTCCTCACAGGCACGATCAAGCAAACGCATTTACCCCATTCACGCTACCTACTTTAAAGTTCCACAGGTTCGCAAGGCCCTTAAAAGAACAACGAAGCAATATTTCCAAGAAAACATACACTCAGTGCGCTCCCCCGAGATACTTTGGGAAGCCTATAAAACGGTCCCACGGGGACAAGCCATTAACTCCATTACGGGTCATAAAAGACAGCTGTCTCAGGAATTGGTCAATCTGGAGGTGGCTTTACAGGAATGGACCACGGCCCATGAACAGCACCCCTCTCCATCAGCCCTTCACGCACTCACCCTTCAACAACAGCTATATAACGACCACCTGCGCATCCAAGTAAAAGGACACATAACCGACACTCAAAATAGAATCTATGAGGTGGGTGAAAAAGCTGGGAAAATGCTGGCGTGGCTTGATAAACGGGAGGGTAATTCCAGGGGGATCCAACGTCTGAAAGACGAAAGTGGGGCGGTACACACAGACCCAAGACGTATCACAGAGCTACTCGCTGCCCATTTTGAACGGGTGTACACCCCGGAACGTGTGATCACACCCGAGATGGCCAAAGACCTCCTAGCTCCGATCGAGGTCCAAACGTTGTCACCGGAAGCGTCAAATGAGTTGGAGGCGGACATCACTGCCGATGAAATCCAACTGGCGATTCGGGCTCTAAACCCTGGCAAAGCAATGGGACCCAATGGCATACCCATTGAATGGTACAAAGCAGTGCCTGAGACCCTCAGTGTACATCTATTGGGAATGTTTACAGAATGTCTAGAGAAGGGTTCCCTTCCGCCGGATCAGCGCGCGGCGGCCATCGTAACTATTCCTAAACCGGGCAAACCACCTGATGAGTGTTCCTCTTATCGTCCCATATCTTTGCTAAATGCCGAAGTTAAGATTCTGGCTAAACTCCTAGCGACAAGGATCCTGCCCCATCTGTCGTCGATTATACACCCGGACCAATCCGGATTTATGCCACACAGAAACACAGCGTTGAATCTGCGAAGGCTGCACGGCGTGCTGGCTAGACAAGATTCCATCAACACACCAGCAGTAATTTTGGCGCTTGACGCTAAAATGGCATTTGATTTGGTGGAATGGGCGTATCTGTTTGAGGCACTGAAGCACTTGGGATTTGGGCCCTGCTTTATTGCGTGGGTCAAACTACTATACACTGACCCGATGGCACACGTGGTGGCTAACGGCCATATTTCGCGCACGTTCCCGCTGGGGAGGGGCACACGGCAGGGATGTCCTTTGTCGCCCCTGCTGTTCGCTATCTCTTTGGAACCTCTCGCGACCCTCATAAGGACCTCGCCTCTCCTCAAGGGCATATCATGGAGTGGGGGATGGGAGGATCGACTGTCTTTATATGCAGACGATATGTTGATTTATCTAACAGACCCCGAATGCGGAGTGCCGGCTTTGTTACACATTTGTGACACCCATGGCAGTGTTTCCGGCTATACGCTGAACTGGAATAAATCGGAACTGTACGTTTTGCAGGGACGGGCCCCGAACCTTGGCGAGGCGTGCCCACTAACGATAGCGGGCTTGTCGTTTAAGTATCTGGGTATTCATATCACTAGGGACCCAGCGGAATTCATGGATAAGAATCTGAAACCGTAACGTTCGTGCCTTACTGGGTCCCACTAAATTAACAGTTCAGTTGTGGCATACAGCAACAGCAGCGCTGGGTTGGAAAGGGAAGATCACCAAGATGACCCCACTGTGGGACTCTCGGGTGCTGGGCAACATGAGGAACAGTAAGGGTTTTACACACTGGGATACTATAGGGATTTCCACGGTGGGTGATCTTTGGGAGAGGAATGGGGTGATACCTTTTGCCCGGCTAAAAGAATTATATGACCTTGGTGACAGGGAACTTTATAGGTACATCCAAATACAGCATGCATTGCTCGCAGCCCTGCCCCCGACACACCTCTGCCCGAGTCCTCGTCATTGGAAGACCGCCTCCTTACTGATTGCATGTTGGAAAGGGCGACATCACTCACTTACCGCAAACTGCTCAATAATCTCCCGGATCCAACACTCCTGTTAAAGGGGAAATGGGAGGGGGACACCAGCGAAATGGACGAACATGAGTGGAATGAGGCACTTGGGTCCCCGAAGGAAGTGGGCATCTCGGCGCGAATGCGGCTAGTGCAACTCAAGATACTACACAGGGTTTATTACACTAGGACCATGTTACACCGCATTCATAGGACGCCACATCCATACTGCCTTCGTGGGTGTGGGGAGGAAGGAACATTTTTCCACACCATATGGGAATGCCCCAAGATTCGGGAATACTGGAAGCAGATACTCCGCACAATCTCACAAACATTAGATCTGTCGCTGTTGCCTGACCCACGGAGGTGCTTACTAAACATATGGGAGCCTACTGACCTTTCCAGATATGAACGGCTCTGGGTCACGGTAGGATTAATGGTGGCAAAACGAGACATCACACAGCGCTGGGGTGCGGCAGAACTGCCGACCAAGTCACAATGGTGTCTGAATATGGACAGGGTGATGGTAACCGAAAGGGCAGTTTATTCTAACCGGGCCTGCCCAGGGAAATGGAATAAGGTCTGGACGAAATGGAATGTGTACAGGGGGGAAATTTGTGATCCCTTGCTGGAAGATGACAAAGAGGTCTCCGACGAGGAAGAGGAAGAGGGGTGAAGCTAGGTGAGATGGCTGGGAAGGAGGGAAGCCAAGGATACTGTACGGGATCTCCTCTTAGAATTGACACGTGGGAAGCAGGGGGTGGATGTAAGGATAAAATTGGCGGGGGCGATCGAATACCAGGATACGAGATTCGAGTAGGCCTCTCCCAAGAGGCACTTGTAACTCAAACTGTGTTGATCCATGCAAGATCGTAATACCATTCCTAACGTTATAAGTTGAAGTTTGTTGTTTTTTCAAAAAAAGTAAAATCAAAAACCTCATCCAGCGTCGACAGAGATAGCTGAGATGCACTTTTATTTTGCAGCGACCTCATTTGAACATATACAGAAACTGGTGACTTAAAGACTATTTCGAAATGCTGCATTTGGAATTACGAACCGTGATAGCGGCCGGCCCACTGGGTTGTAGGCATTCCGCTGTGTACTATACAATGTGCAATAAAGGTTTTTTTAAAAAAAAGAAAAACTCTGTCAGTCCCTTCCAGTGGTTTCTAGAATGCCTACCATGTGATACTGATGCAAGATGTTTGTCATTTCTCTGAAGGTTTTTCTCTTTTCGTGGTGCTAATTCACACATGGTATCCTCTCATAGTCTTGGAGTAGTAATAAGAGATTGTTGTTTCCTCATTTCTTCAGTGGGTTGTAGGAGACATTTGTTTCATATTTAAACTAGACCAATATTCTTGAAGTGCCTCAAACATTCCTGCCAAGTGTTTGGTTTACCTCTGTATCGCATTTTTGAAGATGCGAAAGAAAATGGTCCCAGGAAGTATTCCTACTGGGATGCGGTCCCAAGAGATTCTTCCTTAGAAATTACCAAGTCGAACATTGAGCCTGGTTGCATGACTGAATAACACATGCCATTACAACACATGCTGTTATTACGCCGTCATTACAACACATGTGGCTTTAGCACGCATGCCTTTACTATTAAAACGTTTACCACACATATGCCTTTACTATGCATGCCTTTACAACAATATTTGCATTGCCAAAGCATGCTTGCTAAAGACATATGCGCGCTAAGTTTATTGCTAAATAGCCAAACAGATCTCGAATTTTGCATGGCATACCACGCGACGGTCTGAGCTGGTTTCTGAAGCTGGCATCTATGTATACAATTAGTGAAAGCTGAACAGTGAAGACGGGCTGCTAGTTTATTATTTTCCCAGTCTGTCCCTGAAGGTAGCCACCATATTAGCACTTGTCCTAATACATAAGTACTTCTTGTGCGGCTAATGATACCATTGCTAATTGGGGGGCCTTGTCCCTCTATGCTTGTCAATGTGGTAAGTATTGTGCTAGTACTGTTTTGTCAGTAATATGCAGTACGTGTTGTGGAGGCTGGCAAAGAAATGCTTTACGCATATTTGTTTGTGTTATAAGTGGGAGGGGCTTTTCTTCAGTGTATATGTTCACTTTGAAGTTTTTTTATTTTTTATTTCCTGAGCGGACACTAGAGTGGCTGGACAGTAGGTATACTTCAGTGCAGCATTGTGATGTGTTTTGCTGCCTAATTTAAAGTGCCATGTGTCTGTTCTCTTTCTGCTGTGCTGTTAAACCACCAAAGCAGGCTAAAGCTGTGCGTGTAACTGAGTCTGCAAAAATGCATATGCCTTTAGCATTCATGCTTTTACAACTGATTTCGATGTAAAGGCATGCATGGTAAAGGCATGTTCGTTGATAAATGCGGTGTGGTAAAGTCCTGTGTCATAAAGATGCATTTGTTGTAAAACCTTCATTGTAAAAGCATGCATGATTGAGCCTTCATTGTAAAGGCTGCTTCCCTTGCATGCGTGACCATGCAGGATAACATTCTCTGAATCTGCTTTGCTTACGTTTCCACTTGTAGGCACACTATCACGACACCTTGAACATTCAGTACAAGGGATAAAGTTCACTGCGCAGAATAAACAATCATGGCCTGACAAGTGTTGCAATGTGGCCTTATGGGTTTTGTTATTATATATACAGAACCACTTCCTTGTTTAGGGAGAGGAGCCCTCAATTGACACTCTGGGGTCACTACATGCTGGAATTCCAGCTCAGCTGATTCCTGCATCCCAACGTGAGGGATGTCCATCTCTACACCAAGACGGGCAGCCTAATGATACTTACCCACAGGTAATGGGGAGTTAGACTACCTAAACAGGGATTTGGGGAATGACCCACCCTAGGCCAGACTAAGGGGCCTATTATGATTGCGGTTTTCCCGCATCCTCTGGGCCGGCGGAAGCCACCGCCGGCCCGGTGGATGCGGGAAAACCGCCGTGGAGACTCGAAAGACCCACCGCCATATTAGGATGGTTGGTGGGTCTGGCCTTCCGTCCGCAGCTTTTCCGCCGCGGTCGCCTTCCGACCGCGGCGGAAAAGCACTAACATGGCTGGCGGTGTCTATCAGACACCGCCAGCCATATTAGGATGTCTGGAGTACTATGCCTTTAACGGCGGCATTTCCGCCATGCAAAGGCATACAGATTTTTGTTTGGGGGCCCTTTGCGGGCCCCCAGGGGTGAAGGGGGAGTGGCGGGTGCACATGGGGGTACCAATGGTACCCCCCTGCATTTGCGTGCACAAAGCGGCAGGCACCGCGCGGTGCCTGTTGCTTTGTGCATGCAAATGCACAGCTTACATTTTTAACATTGCGGCGGGTGCTGCTTCAAGCAGCACCTGCCGCAATGTTAGAAATACAGGATGTGAACGCCAGGATGGCGGTCACATCCTAATTTGCACGGAGGGACCGCCGCTACCCCTGCAGATGGTCCCTCCTACTCCGGGGTGGTGAACGGACTCAGGTCCGTCCGCCATCATAATCGGCCCCTAGGTTAGGGAGCTCTAGGGGGAGTACACTATACACAGTACGTATATGTCCACATATATTCACTGTTTTAGCACAATGGTCGAAATGTTAATCTTTTTCACTATTCTAGTAATGCTAATTACACTAATCTGTTTCATTCTATTGATTAGCACAACACACACATTTCATAAAAGAATCATAATGCCTGAATACATATTGAAATGCCTTGCTGAGTATTTCTTGTGTATTTATTTGGATGTACATGAGAGGCAAAGTGAAAGTGTTCTATATCTGTTCCCAAAATTTCCTTGGAGGATCTGTGTTGTCATGTTCTGAGGTTGCACACACATTTGTTTCCCTGTAAGGTTGGAGATGAAGAAGATGCACTGTGGCTAGCAGGGAGATAAGCAAACAGTACTTGAGGGTGTGTATGGAATCAGTCTGGCCAATCCTGACATTTGAGTTGTCTGACAAACACACAGTTTTACCAATGAGATACAAGCCATACCACAGCTAAGGGTGAAGACTATATCAAGCAGGTAATTCAGATTTTCCACAGTCAGGGTGGGTAGAAAATCATGATTTTATTAAAGGCACAGAGGCAGATATTATGCATGTTTCTTTAATTGCCAACTCACAGCATTACCAAACAATGTAAAAGAACTTAGAACATTAGAAAAAACATTCCAATGTTCATATAATGCAGAGAGAGGCAGCCATCGTCCTTCTTTATGCTGCAAACACGATCATAATTTTGAACCAAGACCATAAAACCTTCTGCTCCCGGGGGAGCCTTCATTCTCACACTTCTCAAAAGTCTCCTTATGACATCATACTGACCAATAGGTACGCAATCCACTAAATCATGTTCTGCTTATATAGTCGACCTTTCAATATTAACAGTACTTTAAGACTTACCATCATGAAAAAAACTCAGATGAGTAGCTAACTTCCTCGACTACAGGAGCTGATACTGTATCCAGACTCCTCAAAGCACACCAACAAAGCCATCTCCCCCAAGCCAGCCTGTAGGCCTTTGAGGTTCCTGGAGCCCATGACTCCTTAATGAGTTTTTAAAGCATCCAATGGTAAGCCTGACATTTGGCAGGCTCTCCCAAAATCAACCAAGCCATTAGTCTCAAATAACCTTGTAGAACCAACTCCTGAAAAAATCCTGAAGAGTTGGTTATCAAATCCGGAACACTCGGAAGAAGTACTGAGTCAGCAATCATCATCTCCCTTACATCTGGTACCAAACTTGAGACTTCCAAAACAGGGTTATTAGGACAATCTCTGCTCTTTCCTTTTTCACCTTCAAAAGAGCCCTCTGAATCAGAGCAAAGGGGGGAAAGTTGTAACAATAAAACCTGTTCCAAACCTGCAGAAAAGCGTCCTCTGCTTCTGCAGGTGGGTTCGGCCTCCATCTAAAAAATCTCAGAACTTGAATGTTCACTCTGTTCGCAAAAAGATCCAGCAGAGAGGACACCATCTCCTGTTCAACGACAAGAAAATTTCCCTCTGGGGTCTGGAAAGAGGGGTGGCTACACACATTTCCTTTGTCCAGTTTCACGCCTGAGCAGGGGCTGGTAGCCCTTGCAACCGGTTTGAACTGGGCTATGCACAGGGACACCAAATGTGCCCCCAGTACAGACTTCAAAGCACTCTCAGAGTGCACCCACACGGCCCCAATACACTAAAGCCTGTCTGGGAGGTGGTTACAACTCCCTGTGACAGGAAACCTATTGTCCAGGCCTCCCGTGCCGGAGTTTTGGTCAGCAGCAGGAGGCCAGACTTGTGTCTTTGGCTGCAGCATCCATTTTGTGATGCCTGGGCTCTTTAAAACTATTAGACCAGTGTGTATATGTCTCTCCCTCTAGAAGGTTGGAATTCTACCCCCACCACCAGGACTGGCAGAGGGTAGGATTGCAAAGTGTTTGACACCAAACCCAACATGTTTCAATGAAGCCATTCCAGTTAGCATTTACCGCAAGATAATAATGCACTTAGGAGTATATGGTCTGGCTGCATCACTGAACAGCCCCAGAGAATAGTTTCCGAAAGCTCTACTCATGCATGGGCACCCTCTCAAACGAAACCAAGCACCCAGCCTTCAGGATTGTTAAGGTCTGCCATAGGGGGTACTGATAGGTTTCTATGTGCAGTGATATAAGGTAGATATAGGTAACCTATACCTTAGTAAGGGGTGCATGCACCACCTTACCCAAGCTGCAGTAGACGTCCTGTGGTGTCATTTTAAAAGGCTTCCCAGGGGTGAAATAATACATTATTCAGCCCCTGGTAGGCCTCTGGGGTTCCTATGCCCTTAGTACCTGGTGAACCAAATACTAGGGACTCGCAAGGGTACTCCAGTAACCAAACTGGAGTGTACCTAATGTATATAGAATCAATTTAGAGAGGAAGCAGCTAGGCTGGGGTCCTGGATAGCAGGGCCCCAGCCAGACTGAAGTCGGAAAACAGTGAAACACCATCAAAAAATGGGGGTAACCATCGTAAGCAGATCCTACTCTCCTACAAATACCATCAGCTGAGTCGCACTCCCTCAGATAAGAGCAACAGAGGTGGCACACGTTGCGAGGTTGCTTCTTCAATGGAGGTCATATGAAGATAAAAAAAATACTGTATGCAACTGTCACACAAGATGGCAGAAGAAATGCATTATACTATGATCTCAGATGAGAATACATGTCCAAATCCCAAAGTGTAGATGCCTTCTAGGCATTGCATCATGTGTACTTGGCAGCTCAGGCTCATGTTGCATGTTGACAGATAATTGATATGTGATTTGGTCAGTCTGTACTGACTGATTCAGTCAATGAAACCTGTTAAGTCACATTGATACTGTTAGAACTGGGGGTCTCTAGTTGGCAATGGTATACACCTTTGACCTAATAAGGTCCCTAGCTTCTAAGTGAGGGAAAGGGGGTTACACTACTGGATAACCCCTGCTCACCCCCTTGGTAGCATGGCATGAGCAGACATTTCTGAACACACACTGTAATACTGTGAAAATACTACAGATGGACTCAACACAGGTTTTATAAAAATAAGTATTCATTATATAGACTTAATACAAGAACACAAATGACAAAAATCCGCAATACTGTACTTAAAATAGACTTAAAGATGGTAGAATTTGCTTTGTTCAAGTTGATGGTAAATGTGACAAAGATCTCAACAAAGTACCTGGATGCGTAACGCAAAGTGAAGAAAAAGGTTGCAAAAGGGGAGATGCGTCGGTTCCGCGATCTGGGGGAAAGGATGCGTCGTGCCTCAATGCTTGCGCAGAGTAGGGGATGCGTCGCATTCCTTACTGGTGCGGCGTTGATGCGTAGGTTCCCGGCCTGTGGGCCCCTTGTAGTGCGCAAGATGGCGCCTTGATGCGATGCAATGATTCGGTTACGAAGCGAGAAGATGGCGCCCTTGACTTAATTTAAGAACACAAATGACAAAAATCGGCAATACTGTACTTAAAATAGACTTAAAGATGGTAGAAGTTACTTAGTTCAAGTTGATGATCAATGCGACACAGTTCTCACCAAGTACCTGTATGCGTAACGCAAAACAAACAAAAGGCTTGTAGAGTTGGAGATGCGTTGGTTCCTTGCTTCGGGGGGGATGATGCGTCGCGCCTCAATGCTTGCGCAGAGTAAGGGATGCTTATTGGTCCTTACAGGAGAGGAGGTGATGCATAGATTCTCGTACTGCAGTCCGCTTATGATGTGGCAAGATGGCGCCTCGATGCGATGCGACAATCCGGTGCGATAAGATGGACCCCTTGATGCGACAACGTGAAGACTAAGCATGCACGCCCTGCGGCCGTGCAGCGAACTCTGTACTTTGGAGCCGCGACAGGCCGTGTGATACGCTTCTTAGGTGATGCGACGGTGACCTCTGCGGTGGCGACACGCTTCTCCGGTGATGCATCGGGTAACTGTTTTGACTAAGGCACGCTTCTCTGGTGATGCGGCGGCGACCTCTGCAGCGGCGACACGCCTCTCCGGCAATGCAACGGGTAACAGCTGCTACTGCGATACGCTTCTTCTCGATGTGTCATGTTTCCAGCTCCCAGCGACTTGCAGGCTTCTGCAGACAGAATTCCCAGCAAGGACATTCAGAGGGGAGCTGGTGGTGAAGTCTTTTGTCCCTGAGACTTCAGCAGAAGGCAAGCACAAGTTCAAGCCCTTGGAGTAATATTCTGCAAGATGATGAAAGTTCTTTAAAAGTTCCTTCTCCTCTCCTTGGCACTGAAGACACCACTGTAGGCCAACCCAGCAACAAAGCACACTGGCAGGGGGTCAGTACAACTCCTATAGCTTCCCTGGTTCTTCTCCTTGGCAGAGGTTTGTCTTCTTGTTCCAGAAGTGATCCAAAGTCTTGGGGTCTGAGTCCCCATATTTATACTAGCAAATCCTTTGTCCTCTGAGGGCAGAGGGTCCTGTACCCAGTCCAAACCAGTTCTGTGCAGGCCTGGAGCACTTTGTTTACATTACTCCTGCTTTCCATTGGCAGGGTGGGCCAGGTTTATCAGACACACCACAGGAGGTGGAGCCAGCATTGTGGAAGGCTGGCACAGCCCTATTCAGAATCATGGTGCTATTCCTCCCACCCATCTGCATGCAGATAGGCCTATGCAGCCTTGTGCTGACTCAGCCTGTCTCCTGGAATCCCCCAGCCCCTGTCACTTACAAAACCAGACACACAATACACAAGATAGCAGAGGCAGGCTGGATGGTTAGGCAAGAAAATACCTACTTTCTAAAAATGGTATTTTCAAACACAGAATGTTAAAAGCAACTTCACTAAAATATGTATTTTATCGTTCTGAGTTCAGGCATACTAAATTCGAATTTCAACCATGTTCCCTGGGTCAGTTAGGATTATAAGATGTTATAATCAAACTGCCCATTGCGGCCTATGGGGAACAGTTAGCCTTGGAATAGTAAAAAACGAAAAAGGTTGCAATTCACTATTAAGACATGCCACACACACCAAGGCATGTCCTACCTTATACTTAGAATGCACCCTGCCCTTGTGCCTACCTTAGGGGTGTCTGTTATGAAGAAAAGGGAAGGTTTAGGGACTGGCAAGCGGGTGCACTTACCAAGTCGATATGGCAGTACTAGACTGCACACAGGCTCTGCAGTGGCAGGCCTGAGACACAATTTTACATGCTGATTCAGTGGGTGGCACAACCAGTGCTGCAAGCCCACCGGCAGCATTTGATTTACAAGCCCTGGGCACACATGCTGCACTGTACTAGGGTCTGACAAGTAAATCAAATAACCCAATCATGGAGTCACTAATCAATACATCAATTTAACATAGGGATCACTTGCTCTGTGGCAATAAATAGCAGTGGCACAGGACTCAAAGCATTTAACCAGCAAAATAGATCAAAAACAGAGCAGGCAATCAGTTAAAAATGGAAGGGAGGCTCACGCCAATGATACCAGGTCTAACAGATACCGTCACTGAGTCCAGAAATACTGATGGGTTATGTTACTCCAGCTGATAACTGTAGATTACACAGCATACATACAGAAGAGGAGATATGTGAGTGATGTTGGAGATGGCTATGACCAGACATGTAATGCATGTACAGCCTTCACTGAGAAATCTGTCAATGATGATCAATTCATTGGAGCACCATTTGTCAGTTACAGGTATCAGTCCAAAGAGTAAGTCACATACACAAGATGAGAGCTGGTGTATGTGATAAAATAGTGCTGCAGGAGCCAGAGTCACACCTCCTTTGGATGAGTCAACATCCCTGTAAAGAACAAGTAGGTGCCAACATTTAATTACTGTCTATAGTTACTGTCTTTCTTCTGCTGTGTTGTATCTTTGACATGTTGGTGCATATTGCAAGGACTCCATTATCTCAGCAATGTTACCTGGAATGACATTGTGGTAGCAAGAGTGGCTTAGCCTTAGTAACAATGCAGCGTTAAGTCGGCTCACTCTGATTGATGCCAAATAGTGCTTTATGCCACCATTTCACACCATATCTTGGGTGCGAATTTTGAGAAATGTATATTTGCACAATCAACAATTTTTAGGTCTGGCCCCTATCTACAAGCCCGGTGTGAATATGTTGGAGTGCCTAATGTGTGATACCCTAACCAAAATGTATTTAAAAATGCGCTGTAGTGAAAATGGTTCCTTTGTTTTCACCTCTGCTGTTCCAATGTGTGCTGTGTTGTGCGGCACACATGGAAACAGCAAGACACCATTGCACTTGTGTAGCCAACTTAAATGGTGAACATTGCCAGTCATCTTTGATCTTACATAGTGTCATATGTCTTATTTTTCAGACAACATGTCACCTGAGGAGGCACGCAAGTTCCAAGTCAGGAAGGAAAGATAATTATAATTTCAGATGTGGGTTGTGGCCAAGGACTATCATGCAATGGCGAGGAGGTATTGAGAGGACTGGGCAGCTGGGAAATGGAAATCTCTGTCCGAATTTGCAACAAAAAGTGGAGGAAGGAACACCAAAGCAATACCAGGCCCTTCTAATGTCAGACGTGGGTCCAGACATCAGCAGAGAGCTGCTACTCAAAGTCAGACAACACATAAGTATGCGGCAGTGCTTAATTTGAAAATATTTAAGTGCCAGGGCTCTCGTCAGGAAGCTACTGCAGCTTGCAATACAGCTTGCCCCTGCCAGTACTGCCAATGGTGGTAACAACACAACTTCTAACCAACACATCTCAACAAGTGTGACAATTCGTACTAGTTCAGGCCACCAAAGCTATAAGAAGGACTTGGGCGGCAGGTAATGATCATTTATGATGTATATTGAATTAATAATCAGCTGTTTTTGTGGTCATATCTAAATTGGCAAGACAGCGCCACCTCGTGGCAGACTGTAACAAGCACCAGTACGGATAGTTAAGTGCTGGTGCCCAGAACCAGAAACCACTGACTCAAATTAAGCACTGGTATGCTGATGTCCCCTGGCTTCTAGTAATGACTCAGTGGTGGGGGTGGGGGGGGTAATTGGATACCAATAATGATTAAGTGGGGGTTCCCAGAAGTCAAAAGGTTAAGAACCACTAGTTTAGATCTATTTCATATTTGTAGGATGATCACTGACCATTTAAATGAATTAAATTTAGATTCATTGAATGTAGAACTATCATGTTTAGGAAACATGATGCATTTAGCATGGGTCTAACATTCCTGGCCCTTTCTTATACACCACAAGGATATTTTATAAATCACAAGCGCATTACCTCTCTAGAAGAGCTCTCGGTCTCAAAAATAACTTTTAGAATTTGTGTAGCCCTGTTTTATTGTTCAGTATTTGATAGCTGCACAAAATTAAAAGTCAATCGTTGCTTTGTTTTTCAAATTGCTGATACATTTATCAAGGAAAACAACAAATATATGGCACACAGAATCTGTGACTCAATGATCATAAACCCCAAAGTACGTGCCTGTAATAAAAATGGAAATTTTCCAGAAGAGGTGTTAACTTGTTTATGAACTAACCCTTTTCAACACACTGCTGTCAAAATGCACCACGTTTACCATTATAAAATATGCATGCATTCTTGGCTCGCCTGAGCTGGGAAGAGAATCTCGACACAACTGCTTGGAAACAACAGATGCTCACTGGCATCTTCTGATTTTTTCATCAGCTGAAGAGCCAGACGCATTGGTGATTGCAAAACGGATATTTTATATAATTTAAAAACACAACCTTAAAAGATTTACAACAAATAATCCCCGCAGCAGGTGGTGACCTTTCCATTCTGACACTACTTATCAATACCTCTTTCCTGGATTTTCGGACCCTGATCCCTGTCTTTGTATAGAAGGGGGATCACACAAGAATTATTTCTTCCACTGTGAATAATTCACAAAGTTTCTCTTAGCTTTCTGATGAGACGTTAACCTGAAAATAATCAAATTAGAATTATTGATATCTTCTACTTGCTTTGAAGTATTGGAGGGTAAAATTGTGTCCCTTTGTTTCCCCGTCGTGGGTTTCTAGCACTGTGCCCCATATGTCAGATGCCCCTGTATGTCCAATATATGCCCCAGTTAAAAATAGCCCAGGGCTGTATTTTTGGAGAGAATACTGTTCTGTGACAACTTGCTCGGCGATTGTAGGCCTGGGGTTATCGGGTCTGGCAATACTAAACCCGGTAATCCATCGGACCCAAATGCAGTGCTGTGTAGTCGCAGGGAGCTACTGCACCTGACCTACAACCTAGCGCCAATCTACTAGAGGGGTTAGCAGGGCTATGTCAGACGGTGTCCTTACTTAGCCTAACGTTGAAGAAATAGGGGTGTACCGCCTCCAGCATCTGATGGCAGCGGTAAGCATTACGGACCCCCACTTCCAACAGGTCAGCTTTCAACAGATCACATCTCGTCACATCTGGGAGCATCTGCACTTGGAGAAGGAATTAATCAATGCATGTTTGGTTAGCATGGGACAGGAAAAGCCGATGAAGTCTCTTGTCTTGTAGTGGAGCTGGTGACATATATCTGTTAGAACTTATTCTGCCAGGAGGTCCTGCAGTACTGCTCTGTTGTGATGATTGTGACAGATGTGTCCGCCAGGATGATTCATAATAGGATCAGGAGGCAAGTTCAAATCACCCCTGATGAGTAGTGGTGTGTATGTAAATGAAGTTAAGAATTGGGAGAGGCAAGTAAGAAAATGTGTCTTATCTGCATTTGGGGCATAGACTGAACCCACAAACACTCTCTTGCTTATGAAACGCAGTTTACGGAAGACCAAATATTTTCCATCCCCAATCAGCACAGGAAGTGGCATCACTGGATCTCCCATTATCCTCTCATACAGGAAGTGACATCACTGAATGTCCCATCATCCAGCTGGACAGGATGTGGCATTACTGGTTTTCCCACCAAAACCATCTCTAACAACACAAACCAAGCAGGAGGATTTCCATTCCCATCACCCTTTAGCACAGGAAGTCACATCAGTGGATCTCCCATCATACACCTACACAGGAAGTGGCATCACTGAATATCCAATCATCCATCTGGACAGGAAGTGACATTAATGGTTTTCCTGCCTAAACCGTCCTAAAAAGAATAAGTCAAGAAAGAAGACTTCAGTTCCTATTGCCTTTTAGCACAGGCAGTGGCATCACTGGAACTCTCATCATCCATCTACACAGGAAGTTAACTTACTGAATTTACCATCATCCATCTGGACTGGAAGTGGCATTACTGATATTCCCTTCAAAACCATGCTTAAAAGAAGAAGCCAAGCATGAACACTGCGTTTGCCAACACCCAGCACAGGAAATGACATCACAGTACGCTGCACCCCCCCTACCAGGACCTACTTAATTGGCAGCTGCAACACTGATGTTCAGTGGATGTGCACTGCAGAAGCAAGGCAGGAGCACTGAATGAGCAGTGAGGACGTTGTCTAGCCTGCCTCCAGCATCAGAAAATCTAATCAGATTACCACCCAACAATATTTAACAGCACTCCTTAGGTCACTGGGCCCCTGATGTAATTCCTAGAAATGCTGCTGCACCAAACACCATGGTAGGAGCTTTCACCTGCACCCACTGTTGGTTCCCCAGCAGCCACACACCCATACTCCCCAAGCAAAGACAAACAATGCCCTGAAAACCCTCTCCCAACACACACGCCAGACAAGCACCAACTATGCCCACACTCCCACCCTACACCACATGCCACAGCAAACCTGCACATCAATAAACACTTGCATGCATGCTTCTCAACACACGGTCCCTTAGAAAACACACAACCGAAATATGGGACCAGCTGAGTAGCGACGCACACAACATTGTCTTTATCACAGAGATGTGGCTCAACTCCTCATTGGTTCCCGACATCACCATAGCAATCCTAGCAGGCTACAAGCATACTTGACAGGACTGCCTTCACAAGCCAGGAGGAGGATTCACTATCATCTACAAGAAATCCATCAAATGCACAACATCCACAGAGAACGCAACAACATTTATGGAACACCTGCACTTCAAACTGCAAATCTCACAAAACTTCACCCTGTACTCATCCTTTTCCAGAGACCACCTGGACCACAAGTCACCTTTACCAACCTCATCACCACCTTTGTCGATCAACTGAGCATTGACTCCAGAGCCTACATAATCTTTGGTGACCTCAACTTTCACGTGTTAAAACAAAATGACTCCTGCTCCACAGCACTCTTCGAATGTTTTAGCAACATTGAACTCACCCAGCTTGCCCCAGAACCAACACACACTGCAGAACACACACTATACCCCATCTTCAACACAAGCAATGACATCAAATACAACTCCACCACTCTGCTCTCATGGACTGACCAGTCCATCATGCGGACCAGGTGGCAGATCCTTCTCTTACCCTGCAGCCAAGACATGGAAGGAACTCTCCCCTCACATCCAATGAAGCCTGACACTGCATCAGTTCAGAAAGGACCTCAAGACCTACCTCTTCGATTGACCAGGGGAGCTGCTCCCACCCCCCCTCCCGCCTTGAGACCCTCACGGATGAGTAGTGTGCTCTAAAACCCCTGATTGATTGATTGATCCGCTTCCAAATCAACATACCTCAAGTCAACACCCCTACCAGGTTCAGCATTCCAAGCTGCAGCTATGGCAAAATCACAGAAGCAGACTTGCTCAGGGCACTCACCCTGGATCAAACTAGCCCCACATGTAACCTTGACAAGAATATCAAGAACTTCAACAACTCGATCAAGAACTTCGCATACTCCCTTGCACCCATCAACCCCAACAAGCAAAGTTGATCAGACAAGGAGGTCAGCTGGTACACAGACCTTTGAGCCACCATACACTGTAAACAGCTAGAAAAGGAAATGGAGTGCCAGCCACAACACCACCAACATATCTTCCTACAAGGCTGCACACAGGCACTATCACTAGCAAATACGAGCATCCAAGAAAAAAGCAATAGTGGACGTATTCAAGGAAGCTGCAACAGCTACAAAGAGATCTTCTAGATTGTTAAGGAGTACACCTCGCCCTCAGCCACTGTCACCAACATTGCTGTCGCCGAACAATTCTGCGACAACCTATCTGTTGAAAAGTGTTTTTTTAGCAGTGATAAGTAGTGACCTACCACTCGTAATGAGCGCGAGACACAAAAATGTTTCAGTCAAGGTCTCAATAAAGTTTCCCTTGGTCAACCCTTGTTGCTGGCAATGTGCAGGCAGGCTAGGAGATAGGTGTTTAAAGAATTTAAAAACATCAATACATAAAAAGATAAGACTCAATACACAATAAAAAACCAACACCAATTTATAAAAATAAGTTATGGTTTTTAAGATCAAACAGACACCAAAATGACATTAACCCAATGTAGGGAACAGGCGGAATGAATTTTTAAAGATAAGCACTTTCTAGTGCTATAAAGCCCAGAGCACCACTTTGGGCTATCTGTTCATGCTTGACTAGAACAAAGTCAAGGTTTGAGGCTGACAGCGATGGAGCCCGCCCAAATACACTAAGCAGGAGGCTTCTGTCAAAAGTTTACCATTGCATTTATAAACTTTTTTGTAGCTTTTTCTCTTGTCGTTAAGCAAGACACTTTCTCAGACCAGAACCACATTGACATCATCCGATCATGACTTCACTGTCCTTTCCTTGCCAATTACACCCAACTCATCTTCTACCTGATGGACAAAACAACCACAGCTAGAATCAACTTCAACACCTGCATGACCATGGTAGCAGACTAGATATGAACCAATTGCCTACAGCTCAACTCTGACAAGATGGAAATGCTGGTCTTCAGCAACAAGACCTCCCCATGGGACTCCACCTGGTGACCATCAGAGTTAGGACCAACATCCACAGACCACTCAAGAAATCTACAGATCATCTTAGATGACAAAGAAAATCTTCAAATGGTTGCCTCACAATACCAAAAGGACCATCACCCAATCACTTATCACCAGCAGGCTGGACTAGAACAATACTCTTTACCCTGGAGTCTCCAAACAACTAATAAACAGAATCCAAACCATCCATACACCGCTGCCAGACTCATGCTCAAGCTTCCATGCCAAAGCCCTACACAACACAGGGCCAAAATACCTGAACAGCCATATACACTGTCACCAACCCACCAGATACCTACATTCTGTATCACTCGCACACATTGCCCGCATTTGCAAAAGCAAAACTGGAGGTCGCTCATTCCTCTACATCGCACCCAAGACTTGGTGCGACCTCCCTCAACATATCAGAGCCTCCTCCTCACTTCTTGAGTCCCAGAAGAAGCTGAATGCCTGGCTCTTCATGTAAACACCTTGTTTACCACAAACGTACATACCTGCACGAGTACCCGGATGCCCTCTTGGGTGATTAATGCGCTATAAAAATCAATATAACTTAACACAATATAACCTAACATAACCCAATGGCCTTCACCATGTGCCCAGGAGTTCAAACCCCTATAGTGAAGTACCTGCATGATGAGGATTGTTACTTTATGTTCCCTGGGCAGACCATGAGGGGCGAACAGCTAATTATTAGCACCTACCAATCTGCTACTGCTCACCACTGAGCCCACCCAATCCTATTTTAGTTTGAGGGGCTCCTCCAGAGAAAAGTGAGCTTCCTAAATTCGGCAAATGTCAGCATGTTTTGGGTTGGTGCAGGGAAAGGACTTCTTACCCTTAATCTAATGCAAAAAGCCATCGACATTACAGGTGTGTAAGGATAAAGTTTTAGACATTGTACAAGGGAGCGCCTATTGGCAGCACCCTGGGGCGGGATAAGGCTCTATATAATGGAAGGAACAGCTGGTTGCGATGCCATGGTATCATCTGGGTGAATCCCCTGAATCCAGGCGGTATCAGTCAACTACAAAACAGGGGTGCCAGATGGGGGAGGGAAATGAGAGAGGGAAAAAGGAAAGGATGAAAATGGCAAAGAAGGGAGAGGATTTTAATTTAAGGGCAAACTTGTTTGCCACGCATACAGCCTCATTCAGTGCCCCCATCATATACTGGAATGAACAGGCCAATGGGGATATCATACTTTCCAGGAGTCAATGGTGCACCATGTACAGAGACTTTGCAGAGCACGACCCAGGAGAGCAAAATCAGAAGGAAGAAGCAACCTGAAAAAATGTTTATCAAAAAACAGGGAGTCATGAGGCAAGTGAGGCGGGGAATAAGGCTTAGGCTAATACCAAAGGGAACATGATAGAGAAGTTTGGTATTAACAACAACCCAACTGGGGTCAGACAGTAGGAGAAGGAGGGTGGGGACAGGATAGACAACGAATGGCCTATCTGTATCTTCAAATAGAGATCTAAGAGATGGTCTTACCACATGCTAGTCCCAAGAAACAGGTACAGCCACTCCCACTGCCTCTCACCACCCTGCACATGAACAGGTCTGAGTTACTCTTCCTTCCAATCAGGAACACTGTCCACCCATAACAGTTTCAAGGGAGATGTTAAATTGTTCCTGCCTCGGTCCGTGTGAACATAGTTCACCACCTGTTGAAGGCAAACCAGGTCCAATTCTCTGCATGCTACAGCCAATAGATTCTGATGTCTCAGGAGGTTTTGTGAAGGCTATCCATTAGCAGGAGTCACTGTCACTGAAGATAGATCTAAAGCATTATGAGGAGATGATATATCGATGTCAGATTCATCTGGCTCATTCAGAAAGGACTCAAGATCACTTGGCTCAAGAAAGTCTTTGGTCTTGCTGCCCATTGTCACTGTCATATGTGCTAGATCTAGGAGGCCATATTTTGAGGTCCAAGTGTTGTAGGTGGGGACTGTGTGTCAGGAATTTCTTTTGTATGATGCTCGCTAATGATGAGGAATCTGCATGGCAGGAGATGTGCTTGCACTTATACCACAGTAGTACTTGGGCACTTCTCACCACTTGCAGAACAGCTAAGGTATGTCGATGACATAGGGCACATACAGTGATTGGGTGAGGGGATGCCTGATGGGCAGCGGAATGGAACTGGATACTATGAGCCCTCTAGGACTCTAGGGGTTTAGTAAGTCAGAGGTCCAGCAGCTACAGGAGCACATCACAAAAGGAACAGCATCATGTCTGTGTTTTTGAGTACCCCCTAGGACACCATGTATGCAGAATTGTGATGCTGTGTGCAATCTTCTAAGTGAATGACACTGTGCATCACAAATTTGATATCCCTGCCCCTGTAAGGTAGAGCATCATATCAGGACTTCACGTCTAGTGACCAATCCACTGTGTCAAGCCTAGTCTGGAAGGTGGAAACCTCTTGTCTCATGGATTTCACCTCTGCTGTGAGATCAGTCACCTTGGAGTTCACAGCCCACAGTATTGTGCTTATGAATGCGATCTCTTTCAGCATTGTCTCTATCCCGAGAGCTTAAGGTGAGATGGTAGTTGCTGCCTGGCTTGGTTTAACCGCTTCCGAGAATAGCAGTAGGCCATCATCTGGTTTGCATGACTTTATAGGGAGACCAAAATCGCTCTTGCCATCACAGCCTACAGACAGCAGTAGTTCTGTGTTCCGAATGAGTGCCTAGCTCTTAGAGGAGATAAAGACAGGAAGAGAGGTCAAATAGGAGTATGACGTCAGGTGGCAGCATCCTAGAGACCCCGCACATCACTCAGTGGCCAGCAATGAAAAGCTGAGCAAAAGAATATGATGACTGTACCTACTTCCATTCATTACGATAGGCTGTAGATCCCACACCCTTTGAGGCTGACACCGGCACTCAGAGCAGCCTCTAGCACCTTGCAGCACTCATCATCAGAACTGTGGCTCAAACCCTGCGTCACTCTGGCCCAAACTATCTCAGAGTCCCAGAACCAGTGTAAGTCTCCAGGCCTCTGGGCCTCAGTAATAGAAGAGGAGCAATGACGGTCAGGGTCCAGAATGAATGATCATTCTATCAGCCCATCAAGCAATCCCTGATCTCCAAGCATAGCCCAAATTATGCACTGTCCTCTGTGGCTGAAAAAGTAGGGAAGAAAGAGAGTCTGCCTGTAGACAATAGCCTCACTGCAACAGAGGGAGGCGAATCTCCCTTCGACCGGCTGCCGCAGACTTCATCATACATGAGAATGGCCTCAGTCATGTTTGGGTGCCCAGGAGCACAGCATAATGTCACGGAGCAAGTCGGTAGGTGGATCACTCCTAACTCAGTGAGTCTCTCATGGCAATGGGTTAAGCTCCGGGGAGGGCCAGCTTTAGGGTAGTTCGACAGGTGCGGCTGCACTGGGCGCAGGCCTGTGGAAGGGCACTGACCTCAAGTGGGGGAGCTGAGTTTAGCAATAATTTATGATTGGAGAGATGAGGGGCACTTATGGCTAGTGAAAGTGAGGGAATCGGAGGAGAGGGTCATGGAGTGTGGAGCGCCAAAATTGATTGTTGCACCGGGTGCCACCAGCGCTGAAGCCTGCCCTGGCTCTGAGTACAGCAGGGACACTTGCAGGCGGATAGTGGGAGGCAGGGAAGCACGGCAGGCTGCGTCATGACGTAGTTTTAACAGTGAGCAGCCATGGCTGTGGTTTCATAGCTCTGCCCCCTCTCTGTGCATTTGTTTTCATTTTCTGGTTGGTGTTTGCACCAGCTAACACTTGGGGGGGCTTATTTACACGCCCCTTTCACCACCGGTACGTCACTTTTTCCCATACAAGTTCCTTAGTGCTCTATCATCAAGTCTGCTCTCTTGCAGGAGAAAATAATTAGACAACAAAATGGGGTAAACCCAGTATCCCTATGAACCTGGGCAATTAATCTATATTAGAAAACAATTGGTTCATTGGGGAACACACAATTACTTTTACTATCTCATAAACTATGTAGATATTTGAGACACAAAAAGCAGAATCCACAGACCATCTACGTATTTATGTACTATTTTATAGATTTTAGTCATTCATAAACACTGGTTTCATAAGTAAATTGCAAAGGAAGGCTGTACAAAAACAGTGAATAGTGCAAAAGTGACTTAAAGTGCTCAGTGCTTATGGCACAAAAGTGAAAAAAAACTGTACAATTATTATATACAATGGGGGAAAGAAAAACATGTGGTCTATGCGTGTTATACAATTATCAAAATGTACACCGTATTAGTCAGTATTGGTACATGATATATATGCGCATAATCCACTTAATCGTCGACGTTTCGACCCTTAACTAGCAAGCATGTGGAGTCAACAACGGGTCTTCATCAGGACTGTGGGGGACAGCAAACAGCCTTCATTTAACCACGCTAGGTTGAGGTGCGAATTAAGCTGTGTTAGTCTGTTCTGTCGGTGTGGCTTAGAGTTCCGCCCCGACAAAAGTTCTACTATAGGGCTCAACACTATTAGGGAGGACAATCTGGGAGAAGATATGGTGATTCTACCCAGTGGGATTCCAATTCCCAAATTCGTGTTCACGTTGAGCTGTATTAATCTGCTCTGTCGGCGTAGCTAATAATTCTGCCCGACTGTTGTAGAAATTGTAAGGCTCCCCGGAATTGGACCCAAACTGGGTAAGGAAAGGTGTCCCTCCCAGTGGGGTTCAGAAAAGATTTGGATCTCCGGTGGACTTGCCGGCAGTGGGGTGACTAACTACTCACTTGTCTACACGGCTATTCGAAGAAAAAGGATACTACGCGCAGGGGAGAGAATTCTTCCTGGACGGCGCTGCTCCAAGATTGGTAATCTTGGAGCAGCGCCGTCCAGGAAGAAATCTCTCTTAGTAAGTGCATAAGATGCACAAAGCACACCTCGGAAAGTGAGACAAACACTGCTGACTGTCTGTTGCATTTGCTGTCAGCAGTTCATACACTAACTCGAAGAAAACCTGAGTTGCATTTTATGCTTTTTGACAGTCTAATCATATAAAAACAGACGAACAGCTGTGCATTGCACAAGCACACGCGTACAGGTTATGACCTTTGATATTAAAGCAGTGAAGGAAACCGGAAAAGGATAGCAAAACAAGTGCAAAACGCTTCCAAAAACACATTGCTCAAAGTTTGGCCTGACTGTCATAAAGAACTTGGAGAACACTAGAAATAAAGCTCGTTTATACCTGTAAGTGTTCACAACTCATTTTTACTTCGGTCTGCAAATAATCATTTCATTTCAGCAATTTCAAAACATCACATTTCAGGCTCAAATGCTAAAATTTTTGCTTGTCTTTTGAAATCAATATCAGAAGGAACACTTGATTTTATGAAAACTTGGTTAGCATTCAGAAGCATTCACAGGGCGTCCGATAGCATACCTTTTTTAGCGTCTTCACCATTTTTGGTTTGACCCCCTGCCTAAATCTCCAAGAGAAAAATGCACTTACTCACAGAAAAAAAGCTTTGTGAACTTGACGAAGCTGAGAAACTATTTGATCAGTTTCTTCAGTATTCGAGTCGCTTGAGGCTGCATCCGAAATCATTGCGGCTCTTCCTCTGCGGCTTCCGTTGAATGACATTGAGTGGAGAACACGTCAGAACCCAGAGAGCAGCCCTCTTGCATCTCAGTCCCATGGGCTCGATGCATCATCTGGCAGGAGGCAACTTGAACTGTCTGAAGCTGGACATGTTCAAGGGTAGAGAAAGCTGCTTGTGTTCTTAACATATGCTTAGTTTTCTGCCATCCAGTTTCAAGGAAGCTTTGCAGCATTTTCTTCACTCATGGTATATAAGGTGAAAACCAAATGCAGATTATAACATAGGAAAGTGCTAAATTATTCAAATATGAAAGTAAAATGTTCAGATTGGCTGAAACTTTTCTTGGCAAGTCCCAAACAAAATTAGAACCTAGGTTGTACTCTATTAAGCATGTACATAACTGAAATGTAGCCTTACCTTAATACCTGTCTTTTCTTTTATATTACTGACTAGCTTACCCGTCGCGCGTTGCTGCGATCTCAGAAGAAAGGAAATTTAAGGAAAATTGTTATGATAACATTCAATTTACATTGTGTCATTTTTATTGAAACATATTCATTTTATTATGGAAAACATTTTAAAGTGTTGTTTTAATTCTGTTTATTTATACGAGTGCTTGTGGATACACAGTATTTTTTGTTTTTCCGTCTGGTGTGTAGACGAATAAATCCGAAGGTTTTCCGACGCGTGAGATGGCCACATACAGTTGTCCATGGAAGAAGCACGGATTCTCCAAATCTAGTCCACACACTTGCAGCGATTGTCCTTGTGCTTTGTTGATGGTCATTGCAAAAGCGAGTCGCGCCGGAAACTGTAAAAGTTCAGTATTGGAAAGATTATGAGGGCCCTCGGGGCTGATATTTAACAAATGTTTCCTTTTTTTTTGCCAGAAACCTTCTCAGGAGTGTACTCAACAACTTCCGAAAGTTTCATGCCGATCGGATGAATGGTGTAGTAATGCATAAAGGGCAAACATACAGACAACATACATTTGTTTTTATATAAATCGATAGATGTATGGAATTAAATTAAATTAAATTAAGCAGGAAGTGCTCTTGATTGGAAAGTGAATTAATCCGAAACATTTGCAAACTCAATTATCTAACGTCCCAGTTGGGAGTGAGTTGGAAAAGGCGGAGGTACCAGGTGAATATTATTACCTCCGGATGAGTTATTTACAAGGTGCAGTAAATGCACCAGGTATGGGGAGAGTGTTATGAGCCAGTGTTTCAACAATGAGCTGCAGTTCTCAATAGACCATGAAGACTTGCATGTTCATGAGAGATGGCCGCCACCTTTGATATCTGATTATAACTTCCCTCGTGGTCCACAACATATGTGCTCAAAAATCATGCTACAATTTTGCTGTGGCCAAGAACTCACTACACTGATCTCAAATTTTCTTTTAACTTAAAATTACTTTCTATGGATTCAAGATCCAGACTAACATTCAGAGAGTTGTGTTGTTAATTAAAGCAAACTTTATGTGGCTAAGCATTACATCTTCTAAGGATGGGAGTGGTTACCTTTTACTAAGGATATTTCTGAGATAGACCATGATGGATTTTTAGACTGGACTATGTGGCACATAAATATATGAAATTCACGCAAAACTTATCAGCACATCCCACATCAAGAATAATAAAAAGGATGCAAAATTAAAAACGTGTTGCTTGTATTGCACTCAAACTCAACAGCATATCCTTACAGCACTTAGTAGTTTCAAAATAAATAAAAAATGCGTAAAGTAGACGAAATAACTCAAGAATGCACATTATACACTTAAATACTTACCGTCTTTTGGTAAGTTATCCAAATGGATGGCTAGAAAATATGCAGTTGATCAGCTTTGTACTCTCGAATGTGTTGTCTCTTGACCACTTTTGACAAAATTTTCCAACACATGGCTTACTTCAAATGTCCTTCACATATAAAGAGTGATAATCATGTTATCAAATGGGCTCCAGGTCTTAGGGTCATTTTAACAAAGCAATACGTTGGATAACTTTGACTCTATCGTCTAAGCTTGTCAAAAATGTTACCATCCTGACATTTATTCAAATAAGCGCTAGATCAAGGGCTGCAATAAGAGCATGTCTACAAGTGTGTATCCTTACTTGGCTAAAAACCTCCTGCAGGCTCTTTCTTCGTTCTAGCAACAGGGATGGGCAAATACAAAGGATGTAACCCATAGGCTCTTCCCCAGAACCACAAAGTCTACAGGCAACTGATTCATGTTTTCTTAGCCACAGGGGCATGGAGTCCAAAGTTGGATGGGCTCCCAGCCGTAGTTGCATAAACTTCAACTTTGTTTGATACCCATAGCCCTGATTAAAGGTATGGTTGTGATTGTAGCAGTTTAGATGTGTTAGTTACTCGCCAGGCATGGGCCCTCTTTATCAGATTAGATTTGCCCTCAAGTGAAGAGTGAAAGTTGGTCATACTTTTAAGTTGCTTATGTGATATGTGAGAATTCCACAAATTGATGGCTTGCAAGGACTGAAGAGTGCCCTTGAACACGGCTCTTGTTCTGTTATTTATTTCTTGCCAATTGGTATACATCAGTGTGTTTTCATCTGTAGTTTTGAATCTATAGCACATCTTGAGGAAAGCATACTTAAGGGACCATGATTGTTTTAACAGGCCAAACTCAAGCTGTAATTGCACCTGTGAGGTGGGGTTTGACAAGTTATGCACTGCTGGTAGAATCTAACTAATAAGTCTAACCCCTTTGCAGCCTTGCCAAACTTGATTTCACACCCATAAGTAACTGTTGGCAGGACGTTTGCTTACATCGCCTTCAGTGGGGGCGTTAACATGGGGCCTTGTAATGATCAGGCGAGCTTGGTGAAACCCCCTGTTAGGGCGATGTCCTTAGTTTTCATTGCCTCCATTTGCAGACTGTAAGTGTCCCATGAGTCAATTACCCCTAGATTATTGTATTTTATATCGCAAGTAGGTCTGCTTCCATTAATATGCCAAGAGTCAGGTGGTTTTGGTTTCTTAGCAAAGTGCATGACTTTAGTTTTCTTGGGATTTATGTCTCTTTTGTTCCGCAGCGTGTAGGCATAAGGTACATCTAAAAGACATTGTAACGCAGCTGGGGTCCTGCTCATTAAAGGTAGATCATCAGCGTACAGAATATGGGTTAAAATTCATCCCCAAGTTCTGGTGCATGTGCATTTAATATTTAGGGTAGATATATAGATATTAAACAGCGGGCACGTTTGCACCCCTGCTTAAGGCCAGTTGTGCGGTATTTCTATTACTTTCACATGGACTCATGTGTTAGAACACTTGTTGAATGTTGCTGAAACCCTATCACAGTAATACTTTAAAGACCCCCTTCGAGCGCTACCTTGAAGTCTATAAAGCAAGCATATAGGATGGTTTGTGAGCACAAGGCCGTTTCCATACTGATTGTAAGAGCAGATCAATACGAAGATGGGCTCTACCCTGCGCGGAACCCTGCTGGTTTCCAAGGGATTAGGCTCAAGTTATCAGACTAGTCTGCCAGGTCTTGTAATGTCAGAATATCATGAAACTTAGCTTTGACGACAAGCCGGGTGACTAGTCTGTAGTTGTCTGGTTTACTCCTGCCGCCACCTTTAAAAATCCGGTAAATTATGGAACGCTACAACAATTCTGGTACAGCATGGTGTAAACTGACTGTGTCATATAGGGTGCCTAACTTTTTTGCCAAATCTGAAGAGCACATGCGGTAAACCATATGGTTTGGGGGTCCCATCTGATCTGCTTTTTCGTATGACATTTACAACTTGACTTGTTTGTTGATAGTAATTATGTGCCGCATCCCAAGGCAAGTTTGATAATTTCATAAATTGATATTTGTTTAGCGTATATGGATTATGTACCCGATTGTCTTAAGTTCTAGTTGGTCTTTCACCTGGCTGATTTTTCTCGAAGTGATTAATAACCTACTCTGTGATCTTTGCTGGTCAGGCAATACTATGGAATAAAGGTCCTTAAGGCAATGAGCCCAGATGTGGTCTGCTATATTTCTGTTATGGGCTGTTGTAGGGTCCTCATCAATCTCATTGATTATTTTCCAGATTTTTTTTACAATTTCCTCTTTTAAATATATGAAGCATTTTTGCCCAACATTTGCTTTATCTGTGTGTTCCTTCTTGGCATATTGCTGTTTTGTATTCTCGTTGCCGCTCCCTCACTCTTTTTTCTTGATCCACTTGAAGAGTATTTTTCTTGAGTAGATGGTATTCTCTATTTAGGACATTCTTCACCCATGTGAGCTTTTTTTGACAGCCATGGCAAATCCTTGCTTCTAGCTGTGACACTGTGCAAGGTGATCTTTTTCCTGCCATGTTTTTCCATTACTGACTCACACATTAGGAAACAACAGAAATTGAAAATGTTTTGATTTTCTTTCAACTTTACAGAAGTTAGGTACAAACTATAACTTATTTTCTACAAGAGATTGTAATGCGATGAAGCATAAGGTAGTCAATTGAGCCATAGGAAGAATTGGTAGTGTAATATTTGAGTTATTCATTCGTATCTGTGTTAAACTTTCCCAGATTACAAGTTCCACATCCAAATACAGAGAGTTGGTCAAAATACAGAGAGTTGGTAACATATTGATGTTGCTTGGGGATATGCATTGAGCGTTGCCGTAAGTAGAGAAATGTTTATGATGTTACTTGGGATATTTTTTTTGCTTGTAGATATCTACTACATAATGTAGTTGCTCTTAAATAAAAAAAGGTGTTGAGCCAGATCATTGGAGTCTTATGTCTCTAATTTATTTCCTTTCACTTTCCTAGCTTCTACCACAGACCCTCACAGACCCTCATTTTCCCTCATATTCCTATGTATGTGGTTAGAGGTGCGGGTGGCGAGAGACACAAAGGAGCATCACTGCCATTGGATTCAAAACATAAAGATTATAGCATCTTGATATCTGCCTTTATGTTTTACAGTTTCATTGAGCACTCCAAAAATGTGACAAAGAACAGTTAGCTTATATGTCAGGACGTATAAATTGAAATTCACAAATTGTTTTGAAATAAAATGTAACACAAAATACTCCAAAAAATCAATTTGCAAATCTAACAGGATTTAGCACATAGTTGCTAGGCATTCAGAGGTATATAAAATATTCAAATATTACTCTTGTGCCTCTCCTTCAGTTTCATTAGGATAGCTGACTCCTAACACTGTGCAATATATAGAAGAAGTGCTGTTTGGGTCTGGAATAATCGAACAGCTCAAACACTTAATAATGAACAGCGAGGAGTTTTTGGTCTTATATCATAAATTAAAGGCAATATTCAAGCAGCAGAGAATAAATACATGAGATACTTTTTCTGATCACTTTCTCAAAAAAAATATATATATTTCTGAATATCGATTTCATATGGTATCATTGTTTTATGATAAACTAGGGTTTGAAATGAAAGCTTGGAGTTCAGAGTTAGTTAACATTGGACTTCCGAGGTAGCAGGTGAGCAAATATGGACAGTTGCTAAAACTTTTATGTGTAAGACATTGACTTGCACCAGACGTTGTCCCAGATGTTTTAAGCATTTCAACAGTCTCAATCCATCTGATTTAGTAATGTTGCCTTCTATAGTGCAATTGGGAGACCCATAATGATTTAGTTTATACAGAAAATATCATGAAACAAAAATATTGTGATACAGAAATATCTTTGTGCAGACTATCGATGTTTACAGGTAAGTAATATCATTCTTAAGCATATTGCTGTTAATATCATTTTCAATAACATAGTTGTAAAAAATATATTTTTCAATTATTCTAATGTGTTTAAGTTGATATATTAATTGTATGTGTTATTGTTTGTATAATTGTCAATACTATTTTTGATTATAATTTGTAATTTTAAGTGATTTGTAATTTTTTATTTAATTGCTAATAGCAATTTACAGTGTTGTAGTTGGTTTCAAGATTTGTGGGAGTATAAGGTGTGAAGGTACCTAAATAATAATTAAATAATGATTAATTAATAATGTATGAATACTAATTTAATTGAATATTAATTATGTAATTTGTGTTTATTTTAGGTGCACGTTGCTAGGCTTGTAGGGGTATAGGGTGGGCAATTAATTAAGTAATACTTAATTAACAATTATTATTTATAACCAGTTATTTAACAGTTATTTAATGTGTAATTAATTATGTACATTATGTAATATTGATTTATCTTAGTTATATTTTCTTTGCATGTTGTTAGGTTTGTAGCAGAATAGAGTTGGTTGTTAAGTAAGTAATAATTATTCAGCAAATACTAATTAGTTAATTGATTATCAATTATGTAGATTCTGTTATACATAATAATTTTAGGTATATCTTAAGTGTGGGCTGCTAGGTTTGTTGAGGTAAAGTGCAAAGAGATAATTAGGCAATAAATAAATACATACATTTTTAAATTGATAATGATTAAATTGCATATTAAACATGTAAATTATTAAATGTTTTATATATATAATTTATTTTGGTTTAATTAATGATGTTCATATTCAGAGTTTTATATGTTTTCTGAATTAATAGGGTTATCTAAATATGTAATGTGTTTAAAGTAAAGTACTTTCCCTACTTTTGCACAGACTGTAGTGGGAATAGTAAATGCAACTCTTCTGCTAATTGATGAGATGCTCGTCGCGGTGCTGGCAGATCAGGATGCAAGCAGCGATGGCGTCGTTGCTGAAGCGCTGTAGTCGGCTGACAAACTGGAATCGATGGTGCCGGCATCGCTAGACCACAGACACGGTGCGGGATGAGGGCGATGAACAGTGTAGCTCATGAACGATGTCCACGAACCACGGTGCAAGCAGCAGCATTGATGTCGGCATGGAGCGGCATTGTTGGGGATACCAGGGCAGTGGCATGAAGTGGGGCGGTGTGAAGTGTGGTGCCCACAGGTCGCGGTGCAAGCAGCATCTCAGTGGCCTCGGCATTGGTGAGGCCAGGGTTGGCAGCAGCATTGTTGACAGCATCAGGTTGCTTTTTCTTCTGCTGCAGTACAAAACACACAGTTGCCAGTGCTGGTAGTAGCTGAACTTGAAATTTCTGCTGTTTCTGAGACTTCCTGAACAGGGGGCAAGCTCTACCTCAAGCAAGCCCCTGAAGTAATTCAAACAAAGAAGTTCCAAAAAGTACAGTCCAGTCCTTTTTCTGCCCAAGACAGAAGCAGCTACTGCAGACCAACACAGCAAAGCACACAGCAAAGTGGTAGTTCCTCCTCACAACTTCTCCAGCTTCTTCTTGGTACATTTCCTAAAGGGTTCTAAAGTTCTGGGCCCTAATATTTATACAGCCTTTCCTTTTGTTCTCTTGTGGCAGAGAGTCTTTGTGCTTAGCCCAAACCAGTTCTGTCCTCTATGGACCAGGAAAGTATATATATTTAAAGCTCATACACTTTTAAAAAACACTCACAGTCACCAGATTATATCATCAGTGATGTCATTTGAGAGGTCACCAGTGATGGCATCAGTGATGTCACTGACCCTGTCATGAGAGATGTAATACGTGAGGTCATAAGCAGTGCATTGCGGGGTGCGAGTTAACGTTAGGTAACTATCACTGCTGAATTTCTCTGGTTTTGTACGAGTAAAACATGAGCCTAACTATAATGTCTCTGTAACCTTTGTCTTTTCAGTCTAAAGTTTTTCAAATGCTAATTCCTACCTGTAACGTTCCTGTAACCTTTGTTGTTTTTAGTGAATTTCTAAGGTTTTGTAAATGCTAATTCCTAACTATAACGTCCCTGTAAGCTTTGTTTTTTTACTGAATTTCTAAGTCTTTTCAACTAGCAGTCGAGTTTGCAGAGTGATGGAGAAAGGGGGGTTGGCCACTGTCCATTTCCGAGGAGTCCCGCTGTGTAGGACTTATAGGAGGTACCAGGAGCGCTTCTTGACCCACAAAGGAGTAAGGTGGACTTAATCTTCCAGCCAGTAGTGCACCTCAAGCCGTGTTTGTAGAGTGGTTGAGAAAGGGGCGTGGCCTACAAAGACCCCTTAGCAATCCAGCAGTGTGCCACTCACTGGAGATAACAGGAGGGGTAGTTGGACCCCAAGGACATCCTTGGGAGCCAACTACCCCTCGTGTTACCTCCATTAAACCCCACACAGCGGGATTGCTAAGAACTGGTAGGAGGTCATGAACCTTTTCTCCACCACTCTGCAAACGCACCTCCTGGTACACTTGTGGTGAAGGTGGTGTGGCCTCTGGTGACTTGCCAATGCTTTTGTTGTAAATAAGTTTTTCTATTTTAGGGAAGAGGTGCTGTGTAGCCCCCCCTTCCCTCAGCCGATTCCGGCCCGGAGACACCATCCCCTGGGGACAGTCTTTTGTTTAAATGGGGAGGAAGGCCATTACCTCCCTCCCCGGGCTGATTACGGACCGAGGACCCAATCCCCTGGGGCCCGGCATTTTCTTTTTTTCAAAATGTTTAACAAATAAAGGCAGAGGGGCTGTGTGGCCCCTCTTTCCTGGGCCAATTGTGGCCCCGGGGACCCCATTCCCCAGGAACTGCCTCTTTTTTTATGAGAGGGCACCACGCAGACCCCCTCCTAAGCCCTATTTTGGCCCGGGGACCCCATCCTCAGGGCTAGGCATTTATTTATTTATTTAAGAAAAGGGCTGGGGGGCTTGCTCCTCCCTGGCCTTTTTCAGCCCCAGGGACCCTATCCCCCGTGACAAGGCATTCATAATTTTTTTTAAATGGGAAGGGGGCCTGCATTGCCCCCCACCCCTGGCCTTTATTGCTCCGGGGACTCCTTTCCTGGGGCATGGCCAGCTCATTGGCGACTGCTGGCTCCCCGGCTCCTGCGGGATCCGGCATTGCTTTTGGACAGAGGGAGCTGCTAGCATGCAAAAGTTATTCTGTTCCGCTTCATAAAAGCAAGAGCATTTTCCCTGTTCTCACTTCCATGAGGCGGACCAGAGTTTGCTATGGCGATGCTCCCACCAAGCAATAACAAACTGCAATGTTCCAGAAGGTGGACACCCCAGGAAATAGCTGGAGCCGGCTGTGGGGGTGTGTTGGTTCCCAGCGCCATCTAGGGCTCTTGGAGGGTGGCTATGCAACCCCCCTCCTTTCATCAAATTTGTCCTAGAGAGGTGTTGGTCTCCAGGCCTGGGGGCTGCCACAGCCCCCTTAGTGAATTCACGTGTGCCCCAGGGATGTGGCAGTCCCCTGGACTGCAGTGGAAGCCATAGAGCCTTTCTCGCTTTTTAAAAAAAATAATAAAGTGTGTGCCCCGGGAAGGTGGCTGTCCTTGCGGCATCTTGGGTCATGTATTTACAACAAGGGGTGGTGAGGGACAGAGTCTCTGAATTAAGCAGAAAGCTCTCACCCAGTCAAGAGATCAGGGCTAGATCCAACACCGTTTTTTAGCTCACTGCACCATCCCAGTTTCAGAACCTGGCTGTATGCAAATTAGTCTGTTCCTGTCCCAGTGCATGATGGGAACAGGGCAAACCAAACTACAAAAGCCAATTCTTACACTGGGAAGGAAACAAGCTCCCGGGGACCGGTTTCTGGCATTACAGCCGTCTTCGGCCCGGTTTGCTTGAATCCTGATGGTGCAATGAGCAAGGGTCTCACATCTGAGAATACCCTTCCACGCTTAGGGTGGACAAAAATATTTACAACAAGGGGTGGTGAGGGACAGAAACCGGTCCCCGGAAGCTTGTCTCCTTTCCAGTGAAGAATTGGCTTGGTAGTCTGGTCTGCCCTGTTCCCATGATGCACTGGGCCAGGGACAGACTAATTTGCATGTAGCCAGGTTCTGAGCTGGGATGGTGCAGTGAGCTAAAAAACGGTGATGGATCAAGCCCTGATCTTTGGACTGGGTAAGAGTGGTCTGCTTAATTCAGACACTCTGTTCATCACCACCCGCTTTTCTGAATCGCTTTTGGCCACTATAGGTGTGGCAGGGTATACTCAGACATGAGTCCCTTGCTCACTGCACCATCAGGATTCAAGCAAGCTTGGCCGACGACGGCTGAAATGCCAGAAACCGGTCCCCGGAAGCTTGTCTCCTTTCCAGTGAAGAATTGGCTTGGTAGTCTGGTCTGCCCTGTTCCCATGATGCACTGGGCCAGGGACAGACTAATTTGCATGTAGCCAGGTTCTGAGCTGGGATGGTGCAGTGAGCTAAAAAACGGTGATGGATCAAGCCCTGATCTTTGGACTGGGTAAGAGTGGTCTGCTTAATTCAGACACTCTGTTCATCACCACCCGCTTTTCTGAATCGCTTTTGGCCACTATAGGTGTGGCAGGGTATACTCAGACATGAGTCCCTTGCTCACTGCACCATCAGGATTCAAGCAAGCTTGGCCGACGACGGCTGAAATGCCAGAAACCGGTCCCCGGAAGGTTGTCTCCTTTCCAGTGAAGAATTGGCTTGGTAGTCTGGTCTGCCCTGTTCCCATGATGCACTGGGCCAGGGACAGACTAATTTGCATGTAGCCAGGTTCTGAGCTGGGATGGTGCAGTGAGCTAAAAACCGGTGATGGATCAAGCCCTGATCTTTGGACTGGGTAAGAGTGGTCTGCTTATTTCAGACACTCTGTTCATCACCACCCGCTTTTCTGAATCTGGGGTCATGTGGCCCCCTGAATTTAAATCAATTAGCCCGTGGAGGTGGCGTTCCCCGGAGCTGCTTGGGAGGGCTGGAGCCCCCAAAGCATTATAATGTAATATTGCCCCTGGGAGGTGGCGTTTCCCAGTACTCCAGAGGGGCTGCATGCCCCTGAATTTTATTTCTCTGCAGCCCTGGAAAGGTGACTGTCCCTGGGGCAGTGGGCCCCCCATCATTATGTTTAGTTACCCCTGGGACCTGGCCCATCCAGGGGCCTAATTAAATGAAGCGCAGGAGCCCGTACCTCGTTTTATTTTACTTTTGGCAGGATTCACGGATCCTGACAAATTTCTTTTACCCTGTCCCCTTTTCTTTTTTCTTTAATTTTTTCTTGAATCTCAGTATCTATAACATTTTCAAACAGGAATTTACACCCAAATATATGCCTCATCCAGGCAAGGATAACACTGGAGCAAATTTTCAAAGCATCCACATTATTCCACTTTGCTTGTATGCTACACTATACAGCACACATCCACTGTAGTAAAAGTATTAAACAGATTTTTGTACTAGAAGGATCCTCATCTAGTACAACACCTATGCTTCACAGAATTCAAGATACACCCTTGCACTATGGTGTAAGGATGTGTTCATTGAGACATAGCAGTATAAGGTGCACAAGCACAATCTAGGTATCTATGCCCCAACACTGAAATTTTTGTTGCAGTGCGTCAAATGTTAGTAAATCTGAAACATCGTGTATGCCCATGGCTCTAGAGAGCTCAACCCATTTGTTTGAATGAGGAACACGTTACTGCATCATGTGTGAAGTGAATTAAATTGTTTGCCAGTTTCCAGAGATCGAGGGCCATGTGTATGATCCCAGTTGCATGGTGCAAGAGTGACACAACTCAATAATGAGATTTATGAAACCTCTCAAGGCCACATTGTATGGCCTTTAGTGGCTTCATAAATCTGAAGTAATGCAACGCAGCGTTAATCTCTGAATTGTGTTAATCTGCCAAGGGAAGACGCACATTGGGCGTCGCGTGGGTGTTCCCATGCAACCCAATGGTTTGTGATGCATTCCCAGACTTACCAAAAGTGGTATTCCCAGGGGAATGCACCAAAAAGATATGCCTTCTCAGAGGAGGTGTAAAGAAGAGAAATATCTTTCTCCTCGTTACTTCCTTTTTCTACATGTGCTGCATTCGGCAGCACTCATAGAAAGAGCAATATTCCTCTCAGGATTGTGTTTGTGAAGTGTCCCTTCCTGCACAAAAACAATCGTGCATTGAAAACAGGCACCCTAGCACCATGGTGCAAGGGTACCTGTGTTGGTGCAAGGCAGAACATTGTGCACCAGCGCTGGGGAAAGGACAAGAATGCGTAATATTGCAATAAATACGGCACATTGCCGCCCTTTGCCTGTAACGCAGCAAGATGACTTGCTATGCTGCATTGCATTACAATCCCATAAATATTCCTCTAATTGTTCTCACCCAGGTTAAGTAATGAAAAATAAAACAACAGCAACATGAAAACTGTATTTAGGGCTGCTAAAAAAATAAACAATCCTATTTAGAGTTGGCTTCTTCATAAAACCCTCCAACATAACTGATCAGAAACTCAGCCTTGGGGAAAAGGAGGAATTTCATTTTCATACTTTAAAATGAATTATATAGAAGGTACATTACTTAATAATGCTCCGGTCTCTGAAGAGGAAATATTAACATCACTGCATGCTAGAAAGATATAGACTCTGTTCATGAATAAAACTCCTCATTACTTTGTTGAACGTTAGTCACTGACATTAAACACTAATATTTGCTCCATACATAGCATTTGTTTGATAAAGCTCAAAGGCCACAATCAAATTGAGGAAAAACATAAACATGATATGATGTTGTCTAGCTTGTTTTTATAGGGTCATAGTATATTACTTGAGTCTAACAAAATGGAAATACTTCCGTACTAAGGGAGCCTGGTACTGATATAGTTTGGCAAACGTTGATTAGTTTCCAAGTTTAAGTTTATTTGTTTGTTTGATTAATTAAAATCTTACAATAAAGTACACTTTAAAATAGCTTCAACAATAAAAAGTTTAAGAGCATCAAGCAGATAATTTTACTAATCTTCTAAAAAGCGTAACTCTGAATAAAATTTACATTAAGGCCTTTTGTAATCACAGATAAAAATTTTACAAAAGCGGAGTTCATTAATAGATCGTTCGTGCTTAGGCACGCCATTAGTGCTTGTCTACAAGTTCTTACACCTCGAGCATTGAATAACCGCCTGAGGATTACTTTCCTTTCTGCTTCTATTGCAGGACACACACATAAAAGATGCAACATATCTTCTTGTCCTCCTTTACACAACCTACAGATCATATTGCCCTCAGTTAACTTCCACAGTGGAAGATGACACAAACCTGGCCCTAGACCAAAGCGCACTCTAATAAACGTTGATTAGAATGGCTTTGTTATTGAAAGGTTATTATGAAGCATCTACATTTATTGATTTGCAGAGTGTAATACAGTATGTATTACTATTGTTGTGTTGAAGTAGGTTCTAATTATCAAAAAGGAGAATGGCGAGACTTGGCAATAGAAACAGTTTAAATTTAATTAAACAATAACATCCGGGAATGGCAGCCACATCTCTTAAAGTTGCGTACTGGAATTCAGTTTGATTTAGGTACATGGCATGCTTTATACCCTACAGTGGGTGCAAGAAAGTGAAGCTCATTTCCCTTTATGCAGGAAATACTGGTTCAGTGTGCCATAAATTGTGTGTTCAGATGCTTCATTCCACTCTGATAGAAGGGCCCATGGTTTCCAACTGAAGGTCACATTATGATGTGGTCCAGGTGGCCTGGTGTGTCATGTATGTTATCTAGGGTGACGCTTACACCTAGGCATTGTTTGGCTTTATCTGATGAATGCAACTGACCAGCTACTCTGTCATCATGTCCTTGAGCCAAATGCAGGCCCTCTGCTGTGAATTGTTTTGTGTTTATGAGTGTTTGCATATGGCTAATTTCTTTAGGTATTACATCCTGGGGCCATACGTGATTACTGCTGCAATCTTCCAGGTGTGTTTGAGGCTGGTTCCGTATTTTGTGTCTCTATCACAGGAAGTGATAGGGGCGAACACAGGGCGGCTGTGTTATGTTGATCTGATAAAGAGTCAGTCTGAAACTGTAACCAGTGTTTTATGGTGAATTTAGATGGCACAGGTAACAGTTGTTATGTGGTGTGCAGGACTCCTAAGAACAGAACCTTCCTATAAATTGATCCAATGCTAACAGTTGAGTATGGGATTGGTCATGACTCACCAGCAGCCCGGTTTTGAGTGGGTCGTGATGCCGCTCCATTCTCTCTAGAATGGTGATAAGTAGCATATTTCTGCATGGGACCTGCATTATGGTTTACGCCATGCTGTTTTCATATGCATTAGTAATTTAACCATCTATTGAAATAAAACCTAATCAGGGGGATTAAACTTGCAGTGAAATAAAATTGTATGGAAGAGGTGTCTCGACTGAATAGCACAGTTGTTTACCTGTGTAAATATTGCAACATGCAATGTGTGAGGCAGTAAATAGTGTATTTCCGAGATAATGTATCTGTACTCTAATACTAAATATGTGAATGTGCATTAATCATTACAGTAGCTTCAAATAACGTTTTATTGATCCACATTTATTTCTATTGCGTAAAATGGGTTATAATTCCATAATAATAACTACACCAACATAGCACTTTCTACCATTTGCCGAGTCTTTAAGCTCTGAGAACAGGTGCTTATTGTTAAACAACTCAGTTGATGTAATGTGCTCATTTGGAGACAGTGCAAACACATTCAGCCATTTAAAATGATCAACACATACAAACACATCATAAACTTTAAACCCAAAGAAATAGCCATAGCTACATCAGTAATTAGTAAAAAAAGAAAGTCAACATGGCCATGCCAGAGCTGATTTCATACTCAAAGGTTTTAAACAAAGCAGAAAAAAAGAGAAAATATTAGCAAAGAGCATCATAATATGACAAACTTAATTATGGTCTTACAAATTGGCGGCACACTTCTCAAAGCATCTCATGCATGTTAGAATGTGTGCTTCATGTCAGGAAGCTGAATTTTAACTTAAGGTGTAGGTGAGCTGATACTGTCTGTGGCCTTTGCTTGGTAGCTTCTAAGAAATAATTCTACTTAGCAATGCTTTAGCCTCTGAAAAGTAGGTTTGGTACCAATGTAATTCAAATAGCTGACTAGAGAATTCAGCTTAGTGAGTTTCCAATGAGTAGTAATTACAGCAATGATTTCCTTAGCATTAAGTCTTACTGTATAACATACTGACTTGAAACCAGACGGAGACAGTGAGAGAAAACAAGAGAGCAGTGATGGTAGAAAGAGAGAGAAAAGAGATTCAGAGAAAGAGAGAGAAAGAGAGCGCGAACCCGATTTCTGTGAGTAATCTATGAAACAATTCCAGAGTGTTTGTGGTATACTTTCTAACACAAAGCCCTAATACACAATTAAGTACCACTATTAAGGGAGCTTCACAACTGTCCCATCTATGCCACGGAAAGCCCATGACCTCACATATGCCAGGATAATATATTTTTATTGGATCAATGGCATATCACATTACCACCCTCTTTAACATCATTAAACTCTGGTTTGAACCAAGCTCTTTATCAAATATCTGGGGGTCCAGGGATTGTCCTCGGATTATGCTTTGCTTTGATTGCCAATGCGTGTTCAAAATAGAAACTGTGACAGAGGTCCCCAACAGGCACAGGGAATGGGAGTAATGTGTCCAGTCTTGCAGTCACTGGACCGATTATCAAACCTTCAGTTATACCTAGTGCTGAACTCCATTTCACCTAGAGTCCAAAGTGCATGGCATTTGCCAATGCCGAGTGAGTTAGTGGTGCAGAGCCTACCACCCACCGATACTCAATGTATTTACCCTTCAGTTCATTGGGAAATGCCTTCAGGTATGGCTAGAAAGTTCGATTGCATGACATGAACTTCAGCCAATCCCTCCACAAATACTGTGAAATATGCACTCCTCCTTACAGGTCCAACTGAACATTTCCTTCATCCATTAGGACTGGTCAATGGAGAGTCTGGCCAGCAGCCCTTCATAACTAGCTGTAAGCTCAATGGGCTTTGTCTTTGGCCATGCCCAGTGCTTTCTTAATAATGAGCCTCACCTTCAAAAAGAACTGGGGATAGAACTCTCCATTGAGAGGCATGTTATCTTCTCCTTCTGTCAGAAGCAAGACAGAGGCTCCCTGATTCTCACCCTTTGACAGTACTGACTGTTCGTAATAATGTTTGGAGTGTCAAAATGAGAAAAAGTGCAATTAGGGAGTGTTCTGTGAAGAAGAAGGTCTGGTAAAAACAGACATACTCTCTTTCATTAGTTCACAAGTGGTGCTAATCTTGTGTGTTTCATCACATTGTCTTTCAATGATCAATGATCTAAAGATTTTCTTCATAATTCTTCTAATTTAGTCTTAGGGTTTTCTGTAGCCAAATCAAACTTCATCCTACTTTACATGAACTCAAGTCTCTCATCACTTGTCCTAGACCTAATATGTTGAAGTGCTTGCACAAACATGTTTAGTGCTTGCAGGATCTGTAATTTTGCCAATAGTAACCTTGCACCTTGCTTCAAAAAAACAATAATCACTCCATTCATGCCCAAGCACAATCATACCCAATCACAGATCCTCTGACACAGTGTGAAGACAAACAATAGTTAAACCAAATCATGACTGAAATAGTTTGGAGTACCCACATTGATTTAGTCTGTGAAGAAGGCTTCTTAGGGGTGTGGCATGGTGTCAACCCCCCCCCCCCCACATGTCCTAGCAGTATCCAAGATGGTTACCCCCATGAAATATGATGAGGCCCACACACATGGATGGCCATTAGGATTTAAATAGGTCACTTTCAAAATGGGTGACTAAGCTTACTTAAACCAATGCTGAGATGAGAGTTGGCATCCACAAGGGAAATGTGTTAGGCTACATACTTATCCATCATGCTCCAGTGTGGCTTCAGCAATATCATCAATGATTTTGAAACAGATGAATAAGTCATATTACTAGCATTACCTTAGATGTCACCATTTGTAAAATTCTCTCTGACTTCATTGTATTCCCTGATAACATGTGTCTAGCAATTTATAACACTGTCACTGTGCATACCTTACCTTTATAACCACTGACAGATGCCCATTTTTGTAAGTGAGTCTTTGAAGGGCTTGTATTTTAGCGGGTGTGTGTTAGTTCTTCACGTAGAGCAGAAATGGCCTGCCCCTTTAAATTCCACAGTAAAACACATACAAGAAAGATTACAAAAAACAAACTGAATGAAACGTCAACACTTAGCGAGAAAATCTAAAGGATCAGAAAATCCCATGAAGAATTGAGGCGCAACAAGCAGTGCAATAGAGGCAAAAATACTGGAGCAAGAAACAGTGGCTGACGAAAAATTAAGTGGCCAAATCCACATGAGTTAGGAACACGTGAAGTTGTGATACATTCAACTGATCTGGTCACCTCCTTATATATGTTGGAGGCAGTCTTACCACGGAAGTGAGAAAAAATTATACACAAAAACTGAACCCCTCTATACCTCTTCAAGAACAAAAATTAAATTGTTTACTATTATGGGCCAAATCTCAAATACATTTATTGATTGGAATATGGAGGTACAATTAATCATGTATCAGGATTCAAGGAAGTTACAAGAATCTTGAGATTCCAAGATGGCATTTACTCTGTAGTCTCGACAAGAATACAGTCCTGTTGACTGTTGTATTCTTCTTAGCTCCTTCTATGTAAGCCTTCTAGATTGTTTAGGTGTTCTACCTATGATGCCTTTCTGTATTCCACGATCTGGCAGTTTGTGCTTTGGCCAGATGGGTTACAGACCTGTTATCTTCTGTGCTGCAATAAATATACTTCTCATCTACCACCAACGTGTGAGATTGCTGATTTCATTTACTTCATTTGGCGACTTGGCTGTGGATGCTTCTGGCCAATCTTCGAGTTTTCTGGATTGCAGCAGAAATTGAGTTTCACGGAAGTACAGCGCTCTGTTTCCTGGTAAACCCTGCGTGCCAGGCAGTGATAGAGTGTGACGTGCCTTCGGTCCTCTCATCGAGCAGTACGGCGAAAAACGAAGAAAATTTCATTTTTCCGTTTTCTTCTGTGTTGGTAATGCCGTTACCCGGATCTCCTGACGTCATTCCTGTGTTGCCGTAGCAACTGCTCCGCGGTGAGTCCATTATTTCTCTTGTCTCCTGGCAACTAAGATTCTCCCGCACCCGGCGCACAGCATTCTCTGATCTCCTAGCAACCAGTCGATGTCTCGTGGTTTCAGCGCAAGGTCAAACGCGTGTGACGTTTGACGCTGACGTGACATCTGACCTTGGCGGCCATCTTTCGGAAAGCGTATCGGCTTTCGATGGTTTGAGAGAATACTGCGTCTGTATTTTCAGACTAAAAGTGGATTTTGCTTGGCCAATTCATCGGATCAATTTTCTCATCCCTCATCCTGTCAATAGTAAGCGCGCACTCCTCTAATGTCTCTCATATTTTAAAGAAGGTGTTAGTAACATTTAAGACCACTTATTCATGTGAAGTGCTTTTGAATGCAGACCAGCTCCTTAATATAAACAAATGAATCGGAGTGTTTTGTGACTTGTTAGATTACTTCACCTGTGACATTATTATTTAATTTAAATCGTTTTTACAGAGTGCTGATCTTACATTTATTTGAGGATTTTTGTTGGCATATTTTCTTGATTGTACTAAATATGGCACAGCCAGTCAATGTTGCTCTTCCTCCTCAATTCCTCAGTGAACCTGGAAACCCATCTACCACATGGGAAGATTGGATTGCAATGTTTAATAATTATATAGAGGCGTTGGATGGGGAGGATTTTTCACCCAAAAGAAAAAAAGCTCTTCTCATGACAACTTTAGGAAAGGAGGGACAGCGCATTTTTAAATTTTTGCCACAAGTCTTATCCTCTGATTCATCCTCACTACTGGATGAGTTTAAAGAAGCAGTCACAAGATTAGAGACAAGATTTGGAAAAGAGGAGAATTTAATTTTACAGAGATACAAATTCTATAAGAACAAACAACTTGAGGATGAGAGCATCGATGATTTTGTTGCGCGTTTGCGGGAATTGTCTGTTAAATGTAACTTTGGACATATGGCAGATGAACTCATTAGAGATCAACTTGTGGTGCAGGCCAATAATCGCAAAATACAGGAACGTTTATGGGCTGCCAAAAACCCTACTTTGAAAGTGGCGATTGAATTAGCCAAAATAGTCGAAGAGAGTGAAAAGTACATGAAGGAACTACAGAAGAGTGGGTTAGAGACAAAAGTTGTTGAAATTTTGCACAAATTAGCCAATAGTGATGACAGTGACAGTGAAGCAGCTGCCATCGCTATTGTAAGAAAAAAAGGTTATGTGCTACAAAAGAAAAATGTCTCACATCAACCCTCTAATAAGTCTCACTCTAAAATGTGTTCAAGATGTGGTAGTTATTCACATTCTTCTGAAGCAAAATTTTGTTTTGCAAATAACAAGGAGTGCTTACGGTGCGGTAAGCTGGGACATTTTGCCAAGATGTGCAAAAACAAATCTAATCCAAGGGTAACTGTTGTTGATGAGTTTAGTGAGCTAAAGCGTGATGTGAACAAAATTCTTGTTTTGTGTGATTCAGTTTGTTCTTGTCTGGAGAAAAGAGAACGACTTCCAAAAGCTGATTTTATTATTGACAATAAGTCAGTCAGTCGAATGGTAGACACTGGTTCAAAGTGGACTATCATTCCTGTGTCTTTATTAAAGAGTGTGTGGGGTGACAGATGTCTCCAAGAGTGTGACATCTTTCCTTCTGGGTATCAGGGAGAGAAAATTAATCTTCTTGGTTACTTTGAAGGGAAGATTGTTTTCAAGGACAGATCCTCTTGGGGTAAGGTTTACATATCTGTCGATGGTCCTGCCATTCTTGGTCGTTCTCATCAGTATGACTTACACATCGTGGTAAATCCAAGGGCTGAAGAACCTGTCATGATTGTAGACAATCTTACTGTTGATGATATTCTTTCCAGTTATGTCAATGTTTTCAGAGAACAATTGGGTGAGCTGCAAGGGTACTCACATCGTATTGTGTTGAAAGAAGGTAGTATTCCCGTTCAGCATAAGGCCAGGCGGGTGCCTTTCGCTTTGCGCAAGGAAGTAAAATCTGTTTTAGAAGAAATGTTACAAAGGGGCATTATAGAGCCTGTAGAAGCCTTGCCTTGGATTTCCCCTGTTGTGATTTCTCAGAAGCCTGACAACAAGATTAGGTTCTGTGTGGATTTGCGCTCGCTGAACAAGTGTGTAGTGGCTGATGTGTTCCCGTTGCCTAATATTGGGGAATTGATTTCCACTCTCAAAGGTGCCAGATTTTTCAGTAAGTTAGATCTGAAGCATGCTTACCACCAGATTCGTTTAGAAGATGCTTCCAAACATTTGACAGCGTTCGTTACTGGGGAGGGGACTTTTCAATTCACTCGTTTGTCTCGTCTTCCGGTACAGTCTATTGGGTCACCAGGTTCCTCAGTGGAGGTACCTGACGATGCTGCTGTTGCTTTCTTGCAAGATGTTCTATTCTTGGGGGAAGGTTCATTTTCTGCAGAGGAATGGTCTAAGGGCATGGAAGAGGATTCTGTTTTGAAAGCTGTGGTTGAGCTTGTTGTCAAAGGGCCCAGAAGAGAGAGTACCATTGTGCCTTCTGTTAGGCCTTTTCTCAGAATTTTGGAAGAGTTATCGTTGTCTGGCAAGAATGTTCTAATGAGGGGTGACCGATTTATTCCTCCTCATTCTTTGAGGAATAGGATTCTTAACTTAGCTCACGAAGGTCACTTAGGGCAGACCCTCACTCAAAGACGTGTGAAGGAAAATTTCTGGTGGCCTCTGATTGATTCCGATGCTGTGGAATGTGTAATTAAGTGTAGTTTTTGTAAGGAAGGGGAAAAACGTCTCAAAATTGTAGGCTCGCGTTCTATTGGGAACATTTCCTTTAAGAGTCTACCTTGGCACAGTATTTGCCTTGATTTCATTGGTCCAATGAATGAATTGCCTACCAATCAGCGTTTTGCTGTTGTTGTAATTGATTGCTTTTCTAAGTGGTTGGCTGTTCATTTTATGAGGGAAATCACTACTGACTCCACTATTGCCTTTCTAAAGAGTGTCTTTGTTGATGAGGGTTTTCCCTCAGTGCTGATTACCGACAACGGCACTCAATTAACATCTGCAAAAATGGCTTCTTTTGTTCGGGAGTGTGGAATTGAACATCATCGTACATGTCTTTACAACCCTGAAAGCAATGGTTTGTGTGAGAGAGTTAATCGTCTGGTTAAGGGCGTGATTCAAATGTGTGTTGCCTGTGGATGTTTTTCGAATGAGCGGGTTCAGGAACTTGTATGGGCCTATCGCTCTACCCCTCACAAGCATGGAGAAAAGTCTCCTTTTGAACTGATGCGTGGTCGTCCTCCTGTGTCGAGGTTGACTCCCTCTTGGTTGAGACATTCTGACAATTCGTCTTCGTCACCTAACTTGACTTCTTCACCAATCTCAGCTGGTGATCTTGTCAAGGTCAAGCCTGGCCGTTGTTCCAAAGGTCTTACCAAGTTCAGAGGTCCTTTCTCAGTTAAGAAGGCTTTTCCCCATTTTGTCCTACTTGAAAATGGCAAAAAATGGAACTACAGGAGGGTGGCTCTTTACCAAAAAGGTGGGTCTGTTCCTAAAGAAGTTTCTGCAAACATGTGTGATAAGAACTGCAATGGTTACTTATTATCTTCTCACAATTCTGATGTTTCTTCTCCGTCTCATGTACGGGGGGAGGTGGGTAGTGGTGATGCTTCAACTTCTTTGTGTAGTAATGCTTCAACTTCCCTTCCTGATGATGCCCTTGTTGCTGGTTCCTCTGTTTCTGTTCCTGTTCACTTAGCACCCCTAGGTGTCAGTCTGAGGAGTCCTCGCTCCCGTCACCCTCCAGTTTACTTGGATGATTACATTCACTGATGGTTCTTTTATTCTTTTGTCTCTTCTGTTTTCCGTTGATTTCTTTTATTGTCTAAGGGGGGAAGATATGTTGTATTCTTCTTAGCTCCTTCTATGTATGTAAGCCTTCTAGATTGTTTAGGTGTTCTACCTATGATGCCTTTCTGTATTCCACGATCTGGCAGTTTGTGCTTTGGCCAGATGGGTTACAGACCTGTTATCTTCTGTGCTGCAATAAATATACTTCTCATCTACCACCAACGTGTGAGATTGCTGATTTCACTTACTTCATTGACCATCAGATCACATAAAGCAGCCACCAAAATCCTGGACTGAGAGAATTCTAACTAGAACATTCAACATTGCCCAGGAACTTGATACAGCTGCCACAACCATGAGCTAAATTAATAATACCCTAAACATTCAGCTTCACCCATGTCAAGGCCCCGATATTTACTCAGGAGCATAATACAATCACATGCCACACTCACCTGGAAGCGCCAGCCATGAGGTAGTCTCAGACAGCAATTCTTTGCAAGGATAAGGGAATAACTTAGCGGAGGTACACCAGGGTCTAAATACTGTTGCCTGGAGAAATGTATACTGATATACGAAAAATCAAGGTTGCAGGACTGTAGGTGTTAAATATTAACAGCTCCTACCTGATTTAAATTTGGTGTAGGCCAATAGACAGACCTTTTCTCATCACTACTACCCAGTTTGGGACAGATGAGACATATATTTAAATTAATTTTGTCTCAAAATAAAGACAAACCTCTACTCTTTCATCTGGTACCTTTACTGAAATGTCTTCTAGACTGCTGGAGGTTGATTCCTTAAATAGGCTAAGAATTGCTTCATCTACATATACTCCTGAAGTACTACTTCAAACATCCTCTAATGCATCTTAGAATGCCAATGGGTTATGTGATTTTTATAACGCAATTGGACAAAGACATTGTATTCAGACAAAAGTCCCTTCTATTCTGTTATATGCCGTAGAATCTATAAAGGTATCAAAATGGGACTTCTTAGAGAAAATGGAAGGGCAAAGTTTATGTACATTTTGTAGTTTTAACTAAATCAGTTTCTACCCCAGGAATGAGGCTGGAAGTTGGTCTGACAAGCTCATATGTACAACTGCTGGCCAGTGTGCTTCGGTTGGGCTTTTGGCTCAAAAACATTGAAAAGGATGCCATGAGGGATTTTATGAATCATGAAATTATTTGCTTTGAACCAGGGAAAATACATGTTCCCTCTATATGACTTTGTGCTAGGTTACCTTGAACTGCAGGAAGAGGGTTTGGTCTTCCTTTCTCACATACAATTTAAAAACTACCTAAAAGATGTCTTTAGCGCTACTAGCTATCAGACAGATGTTATATCCTGTATGTCAAACAAAGGCTGGAGGAGGTAACTCTATCCTGTTGCCCCAACTTACCTCAGTAGTACCTGACCTGGAATTTGGACCATGGTCTCTGCCATTTTTAGACATTATTTCAAATGAACTTGCTTCCACTAAATGCTCAAACGGCAAACTGGTCCGATCCGGGAAAAACAGGGAAAGAGTGTAACTTGTGTACATTTTCTTTGTCCCCCATTATCTCTCTGTTGTTCTCAAATCCTAAGGGCAATGTTTTTAAAGAATAATATCAAATTTGCTGGGGCTACTAGTTGAATTTTTATTTCATCCAAAGAAATTAACCAAAATGTATGAACTTTTTAAAATATTTTAAATGCTTTATGAATTTATATTACATCAGATTCAGGATTTGTGGTGGTGCTAAGTGAATTTTGATTGTTCAAACTAACAAAGCCACCAGTGATATTCCTACTGCGCCAGAAGATACCAAGATATAGAAATGTCTGAACACTAAAAAATGACACATAAATAGGTACCCTTCCTGTTATATAGCAACCTAAAAAATTATAGACGAATACTAATATGTTCTACAGTAGATATCCTGCTAAAACTAGGCCATTGTCAAAACTGGATGGTGGACGGGCCATTCAAAATGTGTCCCAAAACATTCTCTCAGAAATACACCATACATGGTAAATATCCAAACACAAATATCTCTTTTATATATGCCCTACTACCTAATAAACAAAGTAGCATTTACTACTGATTCCTAAAACACATGAAACATAAAACAAATAGCTACTTCCACAAAATTATTCATAGGCTTTGAACAAGCCATAATGAAAAGCATTTAAAGAATTTACCCCCACACAGCCACACAACGTTGTTACCACCATTTCAATCAAAGTATATGGAGACACCTTCAACAATCTGCAGTAAGTGTGGAATATGCTACAAACAGGCAATTTGACTTTGAAATAAAGAACATGATTGCACTAGTCCATGCCACTGAGGTAGCTAACCATTGCACTTTGCTAATATAAAGCCCTTTCCACCAACAAAATGAACACATACTAACCGCCCTAATGGATTATTTTGAAAATATTTGAGTTGGCAGACTACATTGCACTGGACACAGATGTCAACCCAAATTCCAAATACTATGGTGGAATGTCTGTGACAGCACCTTAGCACTGGAAAGCAAAACAAACAACACAGTTGTAGGATGGCACAATGCTACACTAGGCAGTCTGTACATTTATAGAAACAGTACAAACAGATCAAAGCTACCAACAACTACGTATGGAGTACTCTGTAACCAAAATCCCATCCAAACTTAGCAAACAAACTAAAAAAGTATCACATACTACAATTTAAAGTCAAACTTCCTAATCGTCAAAACAGTAGATTACGTAACAGTAATAGCCAAAAGCACATCATACTATCACTATTATTTATAAAATAAATACTGACCTACAAAACTCCCAAAAATCTAAGGGCCTAATTTTGAGGTTGGCAGCCCAATGGACCAGCATACCCATAGTGGCGGCATGGCTACCACTGCACCGGTGGTCTGATCACTCAATAAGAAGTTGGGACGATTTTTGCCGCCAGGGATTGCAGCATACTGAGGTCCCTAATATGCTGGTGGTGCTGCTACTGCACTGCCAAGCATATTAGGAGTTTCCTCACTGCCACAAGTTTCATGGTTGTGGGCCCGCCATGAAAAGTGTGGTGGTGAGGAAACAAAGGGGGCCCTACAGTGTCCCCTGGTGCCGAGGCACCAAGGGATGCATGCAGGGGGGCATATGGTGTGCCCACAGTTTGTATGCACCCCCAGTTCTTGCAGGGCTTGGACTTGACAGCCCATACCCTACAAGAACGTACAATGGCATTCCCATTGCTGTGCTTTGCTAACACTCACTTATGAGCCTTACACTGAATCACTGTGGCCCAGCCTCCACAGGACCGCCCCACCTGGACTCCTGTCAGAATCTGGCAGGCGGTCACATTATGGCTTTGGCAGTGTTGCAGCGGGGGGCCGGCATGGCGGCCCACTGCTGCCACACAGCCAAAGTCATAGTACGACCCTATAATATAATCTTATCCAACGTGACCAATAATTTAGCAAATAAATATAAAACATATTTTGCTACATCAGTCAAACATCGAGGAGGTTATTACAATGTAGGTCTTAGTTGCTTACGACCGACATCGTCTCGGGCTCGGGACCGACCGACCTGCAGTTCTTACCACCTGATTATGATGTGACCAAACACTGTTCGGTCAGATTCCCACTGTTCTCTATGGGAGCTGGTGTTACAGCCACAAACCGTCCATAATAAAGGCTCTTATAGAAAAAGGAGGGTGTGTGTAAAACCCTGTAGCAGGCACCCATTTGTGCCAGCCACACAGTGCATGGTTTTACAGGGGAGTACCTTAGATTTCCATTCACCACCAACTGTAGACTGCGGAGGCAAGGGGGTCCTGCTAGGGGCCCACAAAGTCGCTGTTTGACAGCCTTTCTGTGTCAAAAAGGCGAGCACAGAAAGGCTGTGGGAAACCAACATCATAATCCTGATGGCATAAATGCCCTCCATAGGGGATTGCGGAGTGGTTTCAACCGCCTGGAAGGCTTCGAGAGCCAGTCGGAACCAATGGAAGGTCCAGCGGGTTTACATTCTGACCGCTGACATCCTAATCCTTCGATCAGACTGGAAACGGACTGAGACGGTCATAAAGCCTCCGACCACGGTCCAAAAGCCTCCAACTAGCGGTGGGAGGCTTCCCGACCAACATCATAATCGGCCCCTAAGGGTCTAATTATGAATACGGCAGTCCCAAGACTGACGCAATCTGGATGTTCCTGCCACCCAGTTAAAAGATTGGTGGTCAAATCACCACCAGTCCAACTCAAGACCACCGCCACCGCCAGGATCCTGGATCTGAATGAGGTGGCGGTGGGCAAAGCTGTGGTCTGTGGTGGCGGTGGCAATGGCTGCACCCCTGTGCAGAATATGACTTGATGTTCCAGCGAGCTGTTAATGGCAGGGACCCCGCCATGAACAGGCCAGCATAAAGCATTCGAAAGGGCCCCAAACACGGCCCCAGGGAGTTTTTACCCATAAGGTGTGTGCATGGGGCACATGTTGTGCACTGTCGTGTGTTCACTGTGTGTGATGCACAAGATGGTGCATGCAACACAGAGCATCAACCTGAAAGAGGTGCTGCCACGGATGCTTCAGGCTCTCTATGAGACAAAGCATGCTGCCGCTGTTGCACCGCTGTCACAGCACCACCAGTCTGGGGGTGTTGTTGTAATACAGCAGTCTGGATGCTGTCGGCTTGTCTGGTGGCATACCAACCACGGTAATGGCGTTCCAGAGGTCAGACTGCAAATCTCTAAAACTCAGCCCATAATAAACTCAAATCCTAAGGTTGATGTGATAACGTTTATATAAATTCTTACGTTAACTAGACCTCCCTAGCTAAAAGCTCAAAGGACAAACTCAATTAGTTAGATAAAATAATCACAACACAAAAAATAAACATTTCCAAATAATAATCCATACTAATAATATAAAGAGAGAGCCCAAACCTTTGAGGCGGGTAATCTCAGGAACCACAGCACCAATCACAACACCCAATACAGCGTTGGAAAGGGCAGTTGCAGCAGAAGGACATAGGCTATACAGACGCCCACCATATACATTTAAAAGGTAAAAGAACCGTGCCAGCAAAGTAGTCCCTTGTGGGCGTGTCTGCGTTGTGCTGTGGGCGTGTGCTGTGGGCGTGTGCTGGGGGCGTGTGCTGGGGGCGTGACAAACACTGGGGGCGTGTGGTACGTTCCACTCTTCATGCCATGTCTCATATTGTGTGCTAATCCCACCCTGCTCCCTTTAAATACCCCTGCACCCCATGATCATAACCAACCCTTACTCCTTAAAATACCCCAACACCCTTAAACACTAACCCATTTAACCCTATAACTATACGCTGTACCCCAAAACCCAAACCTATCCCTAAACCCTAAAAATACCCATATACCCCAAAACCCAAACCTAGCCCTGAACCCTATAAATACCCCTGTACCTCAAAACCCAAACCTACCCCTGAACCCTAAAAATACCCCTGTACCCCAAAACCCAAACCTAGCCCTGAACCCTAAAAATACCACCGTACCCAAAAACCCAAACCTACCGCTGAACTCTAAAATACCCCTGTACCCCAAAACACAAACATAGCCCTGAACCCTTAAAATAACCCTGTACCCCAAAACCCAAACCTACCCCTGAACCCTAAAAATACCCCTGTACCCCAAAACCCAAACCTAGCCCTGAACCCTAAAAATACCCCTAAACCCCAAAACCCAAACCTACCCCTGAACCCTAAAATACCTCTGTACCCCAAAACCCAAACCTAGCCCTGAACCCTAAAAATACCCCTGTACCCCAAAACCCAAACCTACCCCTGAACCCTAAAATACCTCTGTACCCCAAAACCCAAACCTAACCCTGAACCCTAAAAATACCCCTGTACCCCAAAACCCAAACCTAGCCCTGAACCCTTAAAATACCCCTGTACCCCAAAACCCAAACCTACCCTGAACCCTAAAAATACCCCTATACCCCAAAACCCAAAACTATATCTGAACCCTTAAAATACCCCTGTACCCCAAAACCCATACCTATCCCTAAGCTCTAAAACTACCCCTGTACCCCATAACCCAAAACTATACCTGAACCCTTAAAATACCCAAACACCCCAAAACATATACCTCAGTACCCCAAAACATATACCCCTATACCCATACTTCCCTTATCCAAACATTAAAAAAAACATGCTTTTACCATTCATGCATTTACAACGAATTTTGTTGTAAATGTATGCGTAGTAAAAGCATATAAAATGTAATGCCATGCGTTATAATGGCATTGCGGAGTCATGGTACTTTCGTAATGAAAGTATGCGGAGTACTGGTATGCAGAAAGAAAGTTGCGGAATAATCGGTGTTTACCCTCCCCCGGTAAGTACATTGGTGGCACGGCGGCCCACATCTCCAGCAACATACTCATATTTTTTCACCACCCATTTGAAAAATGCACAGGTCTCTCTCATTGATGGCCAGCACCAACATACACTTTTAGACACACCTCCCGCCACAAGTTCTAGAATTGCGAACTTTAGAGCTGGGGAGCTACGTTCGAATCTCGGCATCAGCTCAACATCCTGTGATTCCAGGCAAATCGCTTTGTCTCCCCGTGCCTACCACAAATGAATGTGTTCTTCTGTAATGTAAATTGTGCTTATGCCATGTTGTCGAGTTTGCGCTATATAATATTGCAAGGAAAAATAAAGTAGGGAAACTCGAGTTCACACACAACTGAACGCGCACTCTTAAGTGCATCAGCAGTGCACTGTGAATCAGAGCGTTTCACAGGCCTGTCACAGATAAGAAATGCTAATAAAACGAAATCCTACAAAACAATATACTACTGGCCGGCAGCAATTCATACCCGGACAACGTCGGCACGGGCTGCTATCAACAATGAAATCATAAACCAAGGACTATTAGAAATTGAAGACTCACTGTATCTATTAAGCGAGAAGTCCTTACAAGATTTCAGCCTGCCGCCAGCGGTCCGAACTAACCTAACTGGATACCACAATATCGCTACCGCACACAATATTCCAGAGCTAAATAACTGTCTTGCTCAACAGTTGCCTAACTTAGTTCCCGATCAACAACTCGCCTACAACACCATAGTTGATAGTGTTGAAAAGAAGCAAGGCAAACTATTGTTCATAGACGCCCCGGGTGGCACAGGAAAGACTTACCTAATCAACCTCATACTTGCCAAAGTTCGATCTTCTGGGAATTTGGCTCTAGCTGTTGCTTCATCTGGAATAGCTGCCACTTTGCTAACAGCTGGGAAAACAGCACATTCTACCTTTAAACTGCCTCTAACAGTTTCCCTTGAAAAGGATTCAATATTCTCTATTCGGAAAAACGGACCTTTGGGGACACTGCTTCAAAATGTGTCTCTTATCATGTGGGACAAATGTACAATGACACACCGCTCACATATTGAGGCAGTTGACAGAACTCTCAAAGATATTAGAAATTCATACAACATAATTGGAGGTGTTACTTTTGTGTTTGCTGGTGACTTCTGACAAACTCTTCCTGTGGTGCCTACAGGAACGCGGGCTGATATACTAAAAGCCGGCTTAAAAGCATCACACCTATGGAACTCTGTACAATCTATTACCTTGCGCACTAAAATGAGGACACACTTAGGAGGTGGAGATACACAATTTGCAGACCTTCTAATAGAAGTGGCCAACGGAGACATACCTGACACAAATGGCTTTATCAACATACAAAACTTAGGTAAGCGTCACTGTACCCTACATGAACTCATACAACATGTTTACCCAGACATCAAGCATCTTCTCAGCAAAGATTACACATGGATTTGCGAAAGGTCTATAGTTGCCACCCAAAACTCTGCAGTGCATCATATTAATGAACACATACTACAACTATTCCCAGGTGAAACCACAATATATAATTCCATTGATACAGTATTAGATACACAAGACGCTGTACATTATCCCCAAGAATTCCTCCACTCACTTAACCCTTCAGGGCTTCCCCCTCATACACTCCAAATGAAAGTAGGTGTTCCTAACATGTTATTACAAAACTTACATCCACCAAATGTCTGCAATGGGACACGCCTACAAGTTAAATCTCTTTTACCTTATGTAATAGAGACTACTATTCTCACTGGCCCTGCTGCAGGACAGTTAGCCCATATTCCCTGGATACCCATGATCCCTACTGATCTACCATTTCAATTAAAACGCTTACAATTCCCTATTAACATTGCTTTTGCATCCACCATTAACAAATCACAAGGTCAGACATACAAAGTCATTGGGATGGTTTTACGAGAGGACTGCTTCACTCATGGACAGTTATATGTCGCGCTATCAAGGTCGGGGGATTCCGACAACCAATTTATTCTACTTCCTGATTCTCATGAAACACGAAATGTGGTGTACCATGAAGTTTTGAAGTAAATGTTATTTTCAATACTAAAACCATTGCTGCCTAGCCTTTTTTTACCCGGACAACGTCGGGACGGGCCGCTAGTTACATATATAAAACAAAAAAACAAAAAATATGTATTGCTGCAAATCATCCTTTTTATCCACATAGTCAAAAAGTATAATCCAGCAAAAACAAGAAAAATATGTTAAAAAAGTTCCAAAAACGAAAACCAATCCAATAGAAATCCCGCAAAACATTCTATAGTAGCTAGCAACCAGAAAAAAACTGAAAAAAGAAACACTCCTGGAAAATGCAAAAAAAGGAAATCAAAGGAAAAAATGTTGGTTATTATAAACCAAGAGAGATTTCCTCTCAAAAGAAATAGTTATTCCAAAAGTCCATAATATACGTTTGTAAAAAAACTATAAACAAATTATAATTGAAAACAAGAAACCTATTCTCAAAAAACATTACATTCCCAAATGTACATATAGATATGTTTGTTACAAGGCACCAAGGCGTAAGGTTCCATGGTATGTCTAAATAAATTACACACATGTGGACAGGTGCTGAAAAGAAATCAGATGTATGTGCAGCCGAAATAATGCTAGGCTGCTTTGCGGCACGAAAAGCACCACAAATCACCCTGGCATCACAATGGAGAGCCAGGGCAACAACACCCATGACCTCAGCACCAGCTAGGATGTCCAGATAGACCCCCAGTGGAAGAGGAAGAGTAATTTTAGTGAGGAGGAGAATCAAATACTGGTACCAGAGGTGACAAAGTATGAACATCAACTTTTTGTCACCTCAAAATTGCCTTTAGGGAAGAAAGAGGCCATTTAGCAGCCCATAGTGGACAAGATTAAAAGTGTCAGGCAATCTAAAAAGACAGTGCCAGAGCACAAGAAGCACTGGCAAAATTATAATCGTAGGGCCAAAGAGAACCTGGCCATGCCAAACATTCAATGTAATGGTCAAGCTATGTGCATGTCTGTACGTAGACTGTTAGTTTTGCTGATACATTTGTCTTTCTATTTATTTACTGTTGATGTCACAGTGTTATCCAGAATTGACATTAAAATATGTCTGCGGCCTACACTGATATGAGATGCCATACATGGTATTTCCACATACTTTTTTCTGTGTTACTTTAATAACTCTGATCCAAACAGATTTATACTGCCATGTGTGACAAACTTACTCATGTCTACAGTACTTGTTCTCACACCTTTGACCTTGTTGACATTTGAGTGAAAAATATAGTTGGTACGCCATAGAGGAGGTACTGATCTCAGACTTATCTCTTGTGTTGCCTTTATATTCATGTTGGCTTGTCTGTCATGTCACATGGTTTGATTAGTGATTTGATTCCCAGTCCAGTTGATGCAGCTCTATCCATCCACACAGAGCAGAACAACACATTGCTACTCACAGTGGTTTTTCCTTGTTACACATCACTTGGGGAGACCATTTTATTTTCTTTGTCACATTTAAAGGTTTACCTGGTATGAGATTCATGTCATGCCTCATTAACCATGGAAGTTGCATGGAAATGCTCCCACAACACCCATGGAACCCCTGCCTTGCACACAGTGATGGTACACTACATTTTGCTCAGTGTGTCATCACTCAGTGCCTTTAGGACAGTCATAGCTTTACCTGTCTTAACATGTGTGACTTGGCTGTTTGCTTTACAGGTGTACCATGATGCAAGGCGCATGTATGAGGCTGACCGCTCAGACATATGGCCATATCTCCATCAACAGAAACAGAGATGGCCAATTTGTCATTCATTTTTAACTGCTAGTACTTCTGCTATGTTCTTCAGACTTTCTTGCCAATTAGTTGGCCATTCCCATATTGCCCATTCATGAAGCACTAATTTATGATACAGTGCCTGAAGATGTATACATGCTGCTCACACCTTGGGTATTTTGCCAGCACATTGGTGAACATCCCCCAATCGTCCATGTTGACGGAGTAGGTGTGGTTCTGGTTTCAGTACAGGTGTTATTTTGCTGCTGGGTGTACCATTTGCACACGTGTGCAATCCATGGCTACTAGTGCATGTGGGAATCCAGCAATGTCATATAAACCTAGCTTGGTGTCCAGCTGCTGTTGTTATGTCTTGGGGAAGAGGAGGTACTGGTGTGTGAGGCGGATGATGGCATCCAGGACAAAGGGTAGGAAAGCAGAAAAATGGCTGTGATCGTCCAGCCACTCTGGTTGTTGCGAACAGGAATGAACCAGATGCCAGCATGGGGAGGACATCTAATAGCATGACCTACATAGGGAGGTAGGTGGGCCTGGCAATTGGTGGTTGGAGCCTTGATGCTATTTGGTTCAACAATTGTATTATGGACCCCCTGAGTCAGTAGTACATGATGCCGTCATCCAACCTGTTATCAATGAGGATAGTCCGCTTGCGAAAAACGTACATGGTGGGAGTGGGTGTGGGGGTCTCTATACAACTCTCAGCTGCAAAATGAGCACCTTGCAAAAGTGTTTAGTGTGGCTGGCTACTAGTTATGGACCAGAGCGAATTAGTAATTTCTATGCCTGGGTTGCCGATGCACAGGAATTCTGAAGCATTTCAGGCTCTGCGCGACGCTTGATAGGGATGCATCACACATTGACAAAACCATAAATATCACTGCATCGGTTTTATGGTGGATTTTACAAGGGAACATCTACCTTGAGTATAATATTGTCTGCATGATGCAGCCGGGTCTGGAGCAGGAAATGTCTGACCCAGGCCCACCAAAACTGACACATTTGGCCACATGCTTCAGTTCGTAAATGCTGCCTGCTGCACTATCGCGTCAACAATGGTGACACAATGGTGGCACAGGCCTCTCATAAAGAACCCCCTAAACCTTTTACCAACATACAAGAGACGTGTTCTGTTCTCAATGCTTGCAAAAGCAATTTTCAAACTTATACTTTCTGTACAAACACATTACCATTTTTAAAAAAAACAGTCCTGACTTTTGTTCATGCCTTTGAGACTTTCATGGAGCACATTGCCACCTTTGTGGCCAATTTGTTCATGGAGTTAATAGTTTAAGGTGCACCTTTTACAACTGAAAGTCTGAGCATCAGAAGTAAAAATAATTTGCAACCCTAGGAAACGTGATTATAACATTTGTAACCATCTAGGCATCCAGGGAGAATGCTGTTTTCAGAGGAACTGGTGGCATAACTCGTGTGGATAATATAAACACTAACTTAAAATCGTATTTAAAATGCTCTCCTTCGATAGAACACATTAGCCAGCAGCTCCCTAGAATTGCAAATAAACAGGTGACCTCTCTTTGTCGCCCTCAGGGCTGTTTATAAAAGAGAGCAAATTCATGTTTGCCTCTGAAGAAGAGTGCAGCCCTTCGCCCAATATTTTATCACATAAATCTGACAATTGGTGGCTTCCTGTAGTTGCTTTATACAGGATAATTGAAAGGGCATCTCATAGGCTTGCCTTTGTTAGCTTATGAAAAGACTGAATGGACAATGAAGAGTCGCCAGGCCAAACCCTGTACGGTGGAATATCCCTATTATCTTCTATAATAAGATTTCTCACACTTCATTGAGCTTTCTGAAAGCTGATAAATACCACAATTTACTCTGAATGTTGCTCAAGTGGCCATTTTAACCGTAGACTGAAATACCAAGTGACAATCATTTTTCGCTTTTGTAGCCGTTAATTAAGCCAATTTTGTCAGCTGAAAGAATCATTCATTAGTGCATCCTTCATTTGTATTCACAATGTTTTCCAATGGTTAGAGGAAGTGCAGTTAAAAGATAGTTCTTTTTTTCTAGATCCAGTGTTATTTGTTGAATTATCAAACAGGTTTTGTTATGCTCCTGGGTGCAGGACTCTGCTCCTCCAATGAACAACCCTTCTGGGAATAAAAAGCCCTTTACATGCCCTTGGCTATGATTTGCTTGCCCAAAGTTTTGTCAAGCTGTTAAAAATAGAGATAAAAAATTAATGGTTGTGAGGATTTGTGCATATGCCAACTTAATAAACAATTTCGAGGTGCGTACAACACAGATCTTAGAAAACCTCTGCTCAACCCCATAGCAGCAAAGATACATCAACAGACGATTACCAAGAGCCCTGCTCCATATTTACTAAGAGGTGTTAAGCCACTTTAAATGGCTTAATGGCACTTTGTAAATATCGACCCCTTTCACACAGGTATTGGCATGAAAGGGGCGTACCTGCAATGGGTGTTGTTTTTGGCGTTCCACTGTAACACCCATTGCTTTTTGACGCTGCCCCAGATTTGCAAGAAACTGTAACTCTGAAGTAGCACAAAAAACTAACAACACTGAATAGCCAGTATTAGATTGGTGCAACAAAGAGAAATACTTTTATTTCACCTCGTATTTTCATTCTTCACATTTAAATAGAAAATCGACTTTAGAGATTGTTTATGTGCAGGAAGGTGTCCCTTCCTGCACGTAAACAATCATACCTGCAACACAGACATCCTAGCATCATTTTTCAAGCGTGCCTGTGTGACAGGGAGTCATCTATGTAACACAGGCACCCTTGCACTGTGGCCCAAGAGTGTCTGTGTTGGCACTAGGTAGTTTTTTAGTGCCAGCACAAGGGACAACAGAGGGGTGCGCCAGTATTCTTGTAAATATGCCCCATCCCTGCATTTTTTAAATGACACAGTGCAGTGCTGCTAAATTTCTTGCAGTGCCGTGCTGCACCATTTCCTTGTAAATATCCCTGGCAATGTCTTACAGTGGGCCAAGATTCAATGCTGAAGGTGGCAAGAGTGCTATGAACTAGCATGTGTCATTATCGAGCCAGAAGCTCAGAGGGAGACAAAGCTGAATTTCATAGCCGCTGAGGTCACTTTGATGCTGGGATTAATTTTCTACCTTGCCTGAGTCCATGGTTTTGACTCTTAGACTTAGAGACTTTTTGGGTTTTAAAAATCTTCCAATAGGGCAAATCTGGAAGCTGACATCGGGGCGGCTTACATGAGGCAAGACACCTTTTCCACATTGTCCTGCAGAATAGGTTTTCAGTGTGGTTAATGGACCTGAGCATGGCAAATCTGGTTTTCTCACCCAACTCGACTGCAGTATCCCTGGTCAAGCCTCAACACCTTGTCCTGATTTGCCAAACGCAGAGAAATGACTGAGCACCAGTGTTGAAAAAAACACTATTCTGGAGTTATTTCTAGTATTTTCTGCAACCCTGAGGTACAAAGAGCAAGCCTCTAGGCCAAGGCTTTTCATCCGCCAGGGTTCCTGCAGTGTCCCATCCTATCTAGGCAACTTTAGAATCATAAGTCCTTTGTTTTTTGTGTCCCTGGAGCAGGCAAACAGAGTTTTAACTAGCAGACCATGTGACAGCTGCTCCAGTCACTGGGTAGGAGTAAGAGTGAGAAATCATTAAGGATTCTTTCACCAGGTGTTGTTTTCCCAGGTCCAGGAGTATTCTGAGGTAGTGGTAGGGTGCCAATCTTCTCATCCAATAGACGGCCTCCCAGGCACGCCACCTGGTTCAACACTGACCTCCAGGAATACAGACGTCACGAGAAGAACTGGAGAAACAGCAAAACACCAGAAGATTGCACCACCTACAAGAATGCCATGACTAAATCCCACCATCAGAAACACCAAAAGGAACTTCATCCAAAACAAGATCATTGCAAACTCCTGCAACTCCAAGGAATTCTTCGGCGTCTTCTAGGACTTCACCAAGCCCCCCAGTGAAACCACGGACATCAACCCCTCCCACAACAGCTGCAATAAACTTGGATCCTACTTCCATTTAAAAATCAAGGGCCTCTGCAACCACCTCAACCACCAGGCACGTGATGCCGATACCACCTCCCACTCCAGTGACACCAGCCGGCCTACCGTCTCCTCCTGGACCCCAGTCACCTCCGAGGACACCACCTTGACCATGAAAGGCATCCATTTACGGGTGAGTAGCACGCTTACAATTTCCCTGATTAATTGATTGATACACTAGCCAGTGGCTTGAGAGTTGTTTTCCACTCACCCTCTCCTGTCTACCTAGTTTTGCAGCAGTTCCTTTTCACTGTATTATATAAAAAGTCCCATAAACTCTAGATCCAAAATAGCTTCTCTCTTTTTAATTTGGCAGTGCTGTGACTCCTTTAACAACTTTCCAATTCAAATGAGGTAACCTAATCTCTGTCAGGTTCCAATACGGGTTGTTCCTCCAGCTGAGGTTAGAGACTTTCACTCTAGATGGTGAGGGGAATGAACACGAACAGGTTTTTTCAGCCTCACTGGGTATCTACACGTCAAACACGAAAAGTGAAGGCCCCTTTTTCATAACACCTCTGCCTTCCTTACCCTGAATGGGAGCCATTGTTACCTGGCAGTAACATTGTTAATTCTCAATAAGGAAGGCATTGAGGCTGTGGATTGAGGCTGAGTAACAAACTAGTTGAGCAATATTTTATAAAATTACATGTGCACTACAGTTATCAAAAATCTACAATCACCAAATAAACTAGATTTTCAAAGATGAGTGCAAAATACCGTTAAATCATTTCGCTAATATTTTCCCAAGTGGGGATATAAAAGAAGAGTTTAGTTAAATAAAATCATCTTCATAGAAAAAATTGCTTGACATATGCAATGAAAACATCTTTTGGGTATTTATTCACTGTGAAGTTATACCTTTGGGTAATTATTGACTGTGAAAACAAATTATTTTCAATACATAGGGTGAAACCTTTTAAGTTTTTAGCACCAAACCCTGTGGGCTTTTTAAGCAAAATTTTTGGGTGACTTATTAATGTATAAAAATAGGTTTGCCTGGAGTGCAAAGGCACTTTCCATTTCTTATCAGAGTATAGTCCAGTAACTGTGTTGACATATTATTGAAAGGTCTGTACTATTATGTAAATTTACAGTAATCTTCCTGATTGTTTAACTTTTGCCTATGTTATCTTTCCTAGCCAAAATGCACAATTTTTTCTGCTACTGAACTCTATAACGTTAGTATGATAAGAACTGTTTAAACAAAAGCACAGTGCCGATTGTGATTGTTTGTGTGTGTTCATAGATCAGCATTTATAATTATAGGACCTCTGCATAACCCATGGATGATTTTAGTTTTTGTTTTCTATATAATAGTTACTTTAAAAAAACGTATTTAAAGCTCTGGTTCAGGTTTTTTCAGTTTTATAAGAATTTAGATTTCTGAACCAGGCCTAGTAATACATTTTAAATTCCAAGTATTTTGATTTATAAGATGCGACCGCTTGATGTTAGATAATTCACATACTTTAATATAAGTAGTTTGAACAAGCTAGATTTGAGATCCGCATGTACAAGTATACATCCATTCTCATTTCTTTTTATTTTACCATCTCCCTAAGAAGATTATTCAATGTGTGGATATAAGGAATGTATCCACAGATATCTCTGATGTCACATTAGCACAGTCTACTACTGTGTAAGGCAAAATCAACATGAGAAAGAGCTTTGGGAAAGATGGTATAACCTTCACATACAAAGATGTATACACATTGAGATGCTTGACTATTTTATTCTATTGATATACAATCCAGCTGGGCAGTCTTTGTATTTCTTAACACTTGCTTTTTTCTTCTACATTTGGAATAGTCAACTATCACTGTTCACAGGTGCAGCATTAGGCCAATTTAGGGCCTCAGTTATGGAATTTTGCCCCAGGGCAGCAAGGCACCTTGCTACTCTGCCCTAAGCCAGAGTGAAGGGAATGAATGTATCTTATTTAAGCAATATGCTGCATTCCTGTCATTTCTGCCTGCACTGCCACCGTTTTGGAGCCAAGTAGCAATGTAGGCACCCTTGCACCATGGAGCAAGGGTGCATCTGTTGCAGGCAGAATGGCTTTTGTGCGGGAACGGACACATTTCTGCACATAAGCAATCCTATGAGGCGTTTTCCTCTCTCTATGTGTGCTGCAGAATGCACAAACACACACACACACTAACTTATACCAACTTTTTAAACCATGTTACACTAACATCAGTGCTCAATGTTTTTGTAGACCATATGTATCAGCTCTATATATCGTGCTATTGAAAACAGTAAAATGTATAATCGCATATTTGAGAAAATAGTCTGCCCCTTTATCCCAGTTAAACTTTATTTTTTCTGAAGTACAAGCGTCTCCCTCACCCGGACCTAAATCCTGGGCATGTTTGCCTTATGTTTGTGCATGAGGTCCATTTTGTTGGAAAAGGACACAAACTAATAAAACAGGTGCAGCCAAAATGGGAAGACAAACACGAAGTAGGTAAAACATCTGGAATACATTTGCATATTAGGATGACAATGACCCAGCATGTTATGGTCGTCTGCCAGTGCTATCTCTTTACCCTGGTTCCATATGCTCTCAGTTGTTTTTCTATAGATGTGAGGCAATTACAGAAGATCTCCTCTATGTCCTATAAACCTATCCATATTGGACAACCATCATAATTGTTGGAAAGAAATGTTGATATTTCAGTCTAAAAAGACACAAATATTTGAGTCATAGGAAAATGGGTTATTATTTGGCGAGGATGTGAGTCCTTCCCAAGTAATAAGTCCAAAACCTTGTCCTGTCCAGGGCATAAGGTTCATGAATAAACTTCCACAACATCATCTACTACGAAGAGCAGACAGGCTTAACTTAAGGAAACATGACAACAAAATATATGGCAGTATCACAACAAATTCAAAGTCAAAACACAACACTATGAAAAAAGAGAACATTTAAAAAAAATAATTGCCTCAAAATGACTATAATCCAAGATGAGAAACCAAAGATAGGATTTTGTCAAATTTTAGACCAAAAACCATGAAGAAAAATTAAATCATCAATCAGAGGTCTCTGTTATTGGTTGACTGAAATCTAGATGAAATTTTGCAGTGGAGCGGTGATCGAATACACCAAGCAGGTTATACTGATCAAAAGTTCTACCTTCCAATTTAGTATCAGAAATGGAAGTCAAAGTACTCCAGTTGAGGAAAGGCTGCAGGCTATATCCAAAGAAGTCTCATAGAAGTCGTAAACATTGTAGAAAGTCCCACTAAATCTGGTAATTTTGGCAGGAAAATCTCTGAAAAGGAAAATTCAAATTTTATGGCAGCTGAAGTACTCTAGTTGAGCAGATTCTTCTTGAGAATTCTTCCTGTCAAGATTTCTACCTCCTGGCTTAATCTATTTTATTGAGCTCACAATCCTCATGCGGGGCAAGTATGACACTGTATCAATGAAGTCCTCTCAAAATCAGACTCCTTTGCCAATTGGTTCCTGGCACTGGGGTTCATTCTACACTGTCTGAAGTTGGCATAGGGAAAACCTGTATCTATTCCTGGGTGTCCATATACACTTTACTATGAATGGGCAGGCCTCACCCTGGTCCCTTTCATGTTAATGAAGTTTCCATAATCCTCCAAAGAAAACCCTTCCTGAGCTGAGAGAAGTCACATACCTCACACCCAGGTCTTTGTACCAAAAAGCCTAAGTCAATGTTTCTACCTCTGGGAGCAGTTTTCACACCTCATTAAGGGTAACCACTAGAATGCACCAGCTGCTGCAGGCAGTAAACACTGGAAGATTAGGGTGAATAACCCAACTTTTAACAAATTATTTTTAATAAAATTGTATAAAAAATCCAACTAAACCCAACAAACTGGTTCCAAGAACAGCATCCCCATCCCCCTGGCAATGGTGCCACATAACCTGGGGTGAAATCTAAATTTTGCCAGCATAATTTGTTCAATTTGGGGAATTTAGCATTCGGCTTGGTATGCAAAATTCCCCAAATTACACCATTACACCTTATCACATTATTATGCACCATTTGCAGTAAATATTACTGTGAATAGTGCAATTCACTGAAATTTTGGTAATTATTTTTACCGAATTGCTTCATTGCGGCATTCACAACGGAATAACATAACACCAGTGTTAGTGGTGCTCCTATTTAAATGCATTCTTGCAACAAAAATTGACGCAAGGCTACATTTCATGCTCAAATATGGCACAAATTACTGATTTACATTTTACTTAGTTTTGCATAATTTCCTTACATTTTTGCTTAATTATGAGGAGCAAGTCACACAAATTTCGCACAGCCCTAGTGCTACTCTGGCTGCAGTTGGTCCAGGAAACAAAGACTTCTCTTCACCAGGTTTCCCTTTACATATACCCTGACTTCACCTTGGTCCTTTTCAATTTAATGAAGTTCCACAGCGGGCCTGAGCCACATATCTCGCACCCAAGTCTTCCTGCCAAAAGACAAAAGCCATTGTTTCTGCTCTGAGAACAGTTTTCACACCTTATTAACGGGGAGCATTGGAAGGGTTAAAGCTAGTAGGTAATGAACCCTGGAGGGTCAGACTGACAAAGTCTAACTTTTTAAAAGTTACTTTTCCTCCGCTAGTGAGTTGGATTTCCACTACATTCTTGAATGCGCCACGTTCTAACACTAGAAACAATCCCTTGGGGGCTACAAGGCCTGCTTAAGGGTGATGTATGTAAGAATTAAAAGTAGGGTTATTTCCTGTCAAAAAGATTTTTTTTGAAAAGGTGCTCCTGCACGTTTAAAGACTGAACCAGTAAGCTAAACAGATGGGCCGGAAGTAATGTTCTGTCAGCCTTGTAAATGATACAACATGTAGCAGTCCAACGGTGTCACTTAACTTCCTGTGCCATTGGGGTGTTTGCCACCACCATATACTGTATATTTACTAAAACGGTAAATATTCCAATTGAGAATGAGCCATTTTACTATGTGTCAGGGGTCAATGTACGTACACTGGGAATTGGATCACAGTTTCAGTGTGCAGAGATCAAAAACGAGCAATATATGTCAGGAAAAAATGAGGTGGTCACGCTGAAAGAGGGATTTTCTCATGAGTCAAACTACACTGAAATATCATCTATTGACCGACCATTGGATGTAAGGCGTCAGTGTTCCCAATTCACAAAGTGCATTTTTGTGTACATAAGCTAGTTCTCAGCAGACCTTTTTTTGCACTTCAAATGTTATGTTGTATCAATAGGTTTATAAGTGCTCAAAATCCCAGTCGGTGTCTTGGCGTTGCCATTGAGGAAAAAAGAGAAGTATCAGAGTGAAAGGGGTCCAATTTTTGATTGAAGAGCCAAGTTTTTAACCCCTTCGCTGCGGCGGCTCTTCCGCCGCAGTGCTAAGGGGGTGGGGCGGCCACGCGGCGGTCCCGTGCTTGTGACGGAACCGCTCCGTCACGGCTCGCGGGTGAGCTGTGCTTGTAACGGAACGGTTCCGTCACGAACCCGCCCGCCCATTAATTCATCAGCGCAGGCGCGGAATTCGCGCCGCGCAGGTGCGACGAGCGGGCCGTGACGGAACCGTTCCGTCACAAGCATGCAAGGGGTTAAAGCCTTTCTAAAATGAGTGACACTGGGACAATTTTTCAAAGCAAGGGGCAGAGAGTTCCATAATTTTGCTGGGCCTGTCACAAAATCCTGCCACCACATCGGGCCTTTTCAAACTTAGGGACGGTGATATTTATTAAGGACACTGATGTTAGAGATCGGGTAGGGGTGTAACATTGGAAGTATTGATACAGGGTTGCTGGACCTGAATTATGAAGACCCTATGGGCAATGCTTAGAGCATTGAGCATAACTCTCTTTCTCACATGCAGCCAATAAAGTGTGGTCAGTGCTTTAGAAACAGAATAACACTTAGGAAGGCCTAAAGTTAGGCGTGCTGCCACATTTTGGAAGAACTGGTTTGTTTAGAAGTTTTTGCTGAAGGTATATATAGAGATCATTACAGTAATCAAGTCATGATAAAATCAGAGCTGATATGATAGATTTTTAGAGGTTAAATGGAATATAAGGAAGAATTTTCAGACTGCTCTTTAACAAGAAGAAGACCGAGGAGGCAGTTTGGTTGATGTGGACTTCGATGGAAAGGTGAGTTTCAAAAATGATGCCAAGGTTCTTGACTTTTTGCAAAGGGGGAGGAACAGATCCTATATTGGGTCACCACCAAACAGGCGACCAAAATGCAATTCACAATCCTCTTTGTGGAGATCTCTGCCCCTTCTTTTCTCTGGAGCAATCCTTGACACGTGTACAGAGATCTCCATACACGTAGCTATAGTATTTTATTAAATGTGGCACAGGCCAGGAACATTGGGAGGAAAGTGTGAAAAAATGACAAAAAATTGGGTGAGGTAGATAGAAAATAAACACAAATTAAGTTTGAGATGGTAGTGTGTTTTCTATATTTTCTGAAACAATGAAAAAAGGCCCCCACGGTGGAGAACCCCACAGAGATCTGGAAATGTATTAACAGTAATTTTACAGTTGTAAAGTGTGTTGTAGCAGAATCTGCCAATTAATTTTAGGACGCCTCCCGGGCACAGAGTAAGGTGACGGAGAGATTTGCACTAGGCTGCCTTACTCATGATTTATGAGGCCACTTAAAGCTATGTAGGGTGGCTTTGGGTGGCTTCATTAAACTTTATGAGAGCCCTGCATCATGCATCTACCACTTTACGTGGTGCAGATGTGATGCAGGTCTCTCATAAACAAGCCCCATAGTTTAAAAAAGCACTTGCATTGCCTCTCAGGAAATGTTTCCTCAGATAACCTTTTTGTCTTAAAAAATACATCATTCACACTAACTTCTATAATCTGACAAGTGCAAAAGGAGATGAAGGGAAAAAGCACTAAAATGTTAACCCAGAAAACCTATGATCATGGGTTTAGAAGCAAACATGCCATTGTTGATGTTAACTAAGCTTGACTACTAGCTGTCTATTAGATTTGGCACAGAGTAATCATTCATGACCTCTGTCCTTATTTGGTCATAACCTGCACACACACACACATTTATACCAGGCTTTCAGGCCCTGTTTGACTAGCATCAGTGCTCAATGTTTTTGCAGACAACATGTATCAGCTCTATATATCATGCTATTGAAAGTATTAAAACATTTAATCACATATTTGAGAAAATAGTTTGTCCCTTTACCCCACTTAAACGTTATTTTTATTTTTTTCTGAAGAGCAAGTGTCTCCCTCATCCGTACATGGATCCTGGGCATGTTTCCCTTTTAATAATGGTTTGACCAGTGGTACATATAAGTTAGGAGAGGTAAGTGCAGCTCTACATTTTACTGTATATTGGTATAAGTGCATCTACACATATACATCTGCATGTATACTTCGCAAATATAGTTTATTCAAAATATTTCACGTTGTAGAAGGTGTACGTCTGCATCTACATACCTTTATGAATGAAGATGTAGGTTTGTGCAAGAGGTCCATTTTGTTGACACAATATATATAAAAACATGGGCAGCGAAAATGTGAAGACAAACACTATATCTCATGATTTTATCACAGCCATAGATAACAAAGTAGGTAAAACATCTGGGATACATTTGCATATTAGTATGAGAATGGCCTAGCATGTTATGGTTGTCTGCCAGTACTATCTCTTTACCCTGGTTCCATCTGCTCTCAGTTTTTTTTCTATGGATGTGCCATGAAACCGACTGGTGTAAGCGCGCTTAAGAAATATTTTTAACATAACATAACATTTTAACATACTTTGGCGAGGATGTGAGTCCTTCCCAAGAAATAGGTCCAAAATCTTGTCCTGTACAGGGAGTAAGGTTTATGAATAAACTTAAGCTCAGGTATAATAATAATAATAATAATACTGATATTTATTGAGCGCGACAGCTACCCTTAAACACAGGGGTGTCCCGGCGCTAAAAACAACTGGGGTGAAAACAGGAGGCAAGTGCAGGAATGCGACTATTAGTTCTGTAACGTGGCTGTCTTGAAGAGCTATGTCTTCAAGGCCTTTTTAAAACAAAGTTCTGACTCGGTGCTTCGAAGTGAGGCAGGGAGGTTGTTCCACAGTACAGCTGTTTTCACTGTGAAAGCTCTTCCCCCTAGTCGTGCTTTCTTAAAGTGCGGAGTTTGAAGCCAATTGAAAGAGTTAGAGCGCAACGCCCTGTTTTGTTGTTAGGGGCAAAGTCTTTCCTTCAGATACTTCGGGCAATTTCCGTTTAGAGCCCGATAGGCCAATGTCATGGCCTTAAATATGATTATTTTTTCCACTGGTAACCAGTGGAGTTTGTCTAAATGCGGAAAGACATGTTGTCGGAAAGGGATCCGGCAGACCAGTCTCGCAGCCACATTTTGAATCATTTGAAGGCGGTGGATAGCATATTTTGGGAGGCCAAGGTACAGCGCATTGGCATAATCTAGCCTAGATGTAACTGTGGCATGTGCAACTGTTTTGCGGCAATCTTCTGGAAGCAGGTGCAGCATTTTCCGCAGATTTTTTAGCTTACTAAAGCAGATAGCAGAGACTTGTTGTATTTGGGCTGCGAAGGTCAGATTTGCTTCCCATTTCACTCCCAAATTTCGAATAGAGGCGGCCAGGGAAGGAGGAGTGCCCATTTACACTTGCCACCTTAGTTCTGACTCGGGCATCCCACCTTGCCCAAAAAACAAAACCTCAGTTTTTTCCGCGTTAAGCTTTAGTTTATTAGAATTCATCCACGTAATTATATTGCGTAAGCACCCCTTAACATTTTTAAAACCCTCCACTGTCTTCTCTCTACAGGGAAAAACCAGCTGGGTGTCGTCAGCATAGGAAATAGCCTTCACCCCCCAGTTGGCAATCAGAGTGAACAGAGGAGCTAGGTAAATGTTAAAAAGCAACGCGCTCAGTGCTGAGCCCTGAGGTACCCCGCACCAAAGTTGCTTCGGTTAGGATTCACATGGCGTGAGGGCGACATCTGAGAGCGTCCACTCAAATAGGAGGTCAGCCATGTGAGAACATTTCTCTCCAATCCTGCTTCTTTTAGGCGCTCACCCAGGATAGTGTGGTCAACAGTATCAAAAGCTGCTGACAGATCCAGGAGCACCAGTAATACTGGTGCTCCTGAATCCAGTGACCACCTAATCGACTCTGCCACCTCCAGTAGAGCAGACTCTGTACTAAACCCTGCCCCAAAGCCTTGACACATTTACAGAGATCGCCATACACATACATATAATATTTTAGTTAATGTGGCACAGGCCAGAAAAAGTGGGCGGAAACTGCTCAATAATGACAAAACATTGGGTGGGGTGAAGAGAAAAGCAAGCCAAGTCAAATTGGAGATGGTAGTGTGTTTTCTATATTTTCCTAAACAATGGAAAAATGTCCCCATAATGGAGAGCCCCACAGAGATCTGGAAATGTAATAAAGGTAATTTCACAGTTGTAGAGTGTGTTGTAAGTGAATCTGTCCATTAATTTGAAGACATGAAGACTCTTATGTGTAGACCTAGCTGTAAATATCCACTCAGAAATGGGGAATTGTGTATATATAATTCCCTAAAAAGCTAAATTAAACAGGAGCTAAAGAAGGAGTGGTTCTTCTCACCAGTTCAAGGGTTGTGTGTCACTGGCAACCTACCCTGACACCAAATGTGCCCATGCTTGTAGTCCCCAAGATGGCCGGCCAAAAATATAGTGGCATTTTTAGGTGGAAGATTGATGCACTACTCCAATTGAGCATATGATGAAAACCCCTGGTTAGCTTTTCATTTTCATTGCTTCCTTTGTATAAAAAAAATAATTGGTCATGCAGGTTGTGTTTTTGTGGCAGGTGTGTTTCTGTGGCGCTCAATGGTGCTGTGACGTTTATTATCCTGAGCTGGACATTTCTTGTGGCCACCCAATATATTTTTCAACCCACATAGGCAAGTGATCATTTAATTCAAATTGTTAGTGCCTTGACACCTTCTTGATTTAGCGTGCTTTATAAATTCCGATCCTATCCCTTCCTATCCTATTGTTAGAGTTACATTTCGTGTGATTCCTTTGTTCCAAAGGATACCTGAGACTGAGATATAAGTTCTTGATGTGTCATGTGAGGGGACATACTGTGCAGTGACTGTATGGAAAATGTCCTGTGACCGGTCGGAGGATCCAAAGTGTGTTCTGCTCTCCTGGTGTGTTCAGGTTCATTCTTGGTCTGGTGTGTAACAGTATGTTCCTCAGACTCGTGTTTTTTAAGGGAAAAAGGGGTCTTTTCAGTGTTAAGGTATTGCTGCTTAGAATGCTCCAATTCTTGTTAATGATTTTTTTCATTCTGGTGGAAACTTTAGTGGATGTAGTTACACATGCCCCTTGTGTACTACCCTTCCTTTCTTTGTCTTTTGGGAGATCGCCCATGTTACTATATCTGGATCATCTTTCCACCTTCTGTATCAGATGTGCAGGATAGTGTTCATTCAATAATTTCCCTGTCAAGCTTTTTGCCTCTGATGTAAAATCAAGAAGGCCAGAACAATTCCTTCTGATGTGTAGGAATTGCCTGACTGGAAGGTTCTCTCTTAATGCCCTCAGTTTTGCCCCGTCAAACCTCAAGAGGCTGTTTCTGTTTGTGTGTTTTCTATAGACCTTGGTGGCTAAAGTCCCTTGTAATGCCTGGATTAGTAGATCCAAGATGGGTAGCTTATGGCTGTGGCATGAATTTCAAAAACAATTTTTTTTAGTTTAACCAGCCTTTGGCTCTTTCTGATTTTCCTTGACAAATAATAAGCACATCATCTATGTACCGATGCCAGAGTCAGATCTCAACATGGAGCTGCTTATTTTCCCACATGTGGTTTATTTCAGAAGTGTAGACTCGCTATTCAATTTAAGTACATTGTCTCTGTTCGTATAGTGTGTCCTGAAATTCAAAGTAGTTATTTTTTAAGGCTAGTGAGATGATGAATTCAATGGATGCTGCCCAATCCCAAGGTCATTGTCTTAGCATTTCTACAACTGCCCTACGACTTTCATCTTGGGGTAAACTGGTATAGGGGGATTCCACAACTAGTCCTATGATTATTTCTGTGTCTTGGTTGTAGCTGATCTCATTAGTAATGCTGAGTAGATGTTTAGTATCCCTAATGTACAAGGACATTTCTATCATCAGGGGTCTCAGGAACCAATCCACAAAAAAAGGAGAGAGGTTCCAGGATTGATATCATCCATGACACAATGGGTCATCCAGGTATTGGAATTCTATTTTATGAATCTTGACTAAGGTTTTATGTTCCTTGTTCATCGGGAATGCTGCTTCTGCTTCAGTTATCCATTGTTCATTTATAGCTTCTTGTGTAAGACCTTTGATTTGTTTTTGCCAGGTTAGATCTCAGAATGATACAGCTTTTACTGTCTGTCAGGAGGGTGCTACATGCTGCTCTGTGATTGTCTATGATGTGAATCACTATCACCCCTTCATGGTCAGCTGGTTTGATAACAATGTATTCTCTAGCCTTTAGATTTGTGAGAGCTTTTTGTTCTTTTGTCAAAGGTTTATAAAATCAGACATTATCACTATCTAGAGCTTCAATGGCCTTTATGACTGCTTGTTCAAATATTAGGATCTCAGGTTAAATGGAGGTTAGTGAAGGGTTAAATAAGGATTTCTTTTTGAAAGTGGTAAACCGTGAAACTTCAGTGATTGTCTGATTCTGGGCAGATCTTCCTAATAACTCTGCCAATTCACAAAGAATTGTGAAGTTATCCGCTTTTATTGTGGTGACAAAACCTAGTCCTTTATTAAGAAGCTCCATTTAATCTTCCTTAAAAGTGTTCAGTGGTAGATTGGCCACCAGATCTATGTGTGACACGTCCCTGGTTTGGGTTGTTGGTCTCGGGTTTTGCTTCTGGTGGTCAATACCTCCCTGTTCTTCCCAACTTACTCTTTGATCTTTATTCTATTCTAGTTGCCACTGGGTTAGACTTATCATCCTTGGTGTGGTTCCTTTTTGCCCCCACTGCCTGCATTTTTGACTGTGTGCTGGGTTTTATTTTTGTTAGCTTAGATACTTTGAGCACTTTGTCACTGCTGGTCAGTGTCAAAGTGCAAGTGCTCCCTGTGTAATTTGTGATTGTGATTGATTATCCATGATTGGCATATTTGATTTCCTGGTAAGTCCCTAGTAAAGTGCACTGTGTGTGTTCAGGGCCTGTAAATCAAATGCTACTAGTGGGCCTGTAGCACTGATTGTGCCACCCACACCAGTAGCCTTTCAAATGAGTCTCACCCTGCCAATGCAGTGTCTGCATGCACAGTTTTTACTGCCATGTCGACTTGGCAAGTTCACCTACTTGCCAGGCCCTAACCTCCCTGTTTCTTACATGTAAGTCACACCTAAGGTAGGCCCAGGTATCCCCATGAGCAGGATGCAGTGTATATTAAAGGTAGGACATGTACTGGTGTTTTTTACGTGTCCTGATAGTAAAATGCTGTGCATTTCATGTTTCCCTATTGCAGGGACCAGCTCTCCAATAGGCGATCATTGGAGATACAATGTAACATTTTTACAAATGTAACTTTCAATTGGGAAAAGTAAGAGATTTGGAGTTTAGCCTCTCTGAACTCCAAATTTAATAACACACCTTTTAGTAAAGGTGCTTCTGAAGTTGTGTGTTTGAAAATGCCACTTTCAAGAAGTAGGCATTTTCTTGTTTAACCATCCCATTTGTCTCTGCCTTTTTAGTGTATTCACCGTCTGGTTTTGGAGTGACAGGAGCTGGAGATGTGCATTCACTCTAGAATGGTGCAAGGGGCTTTGACGTGTGTCCTGCCTTTCCTTTGTGGCTCAGAGCCAGGCCGAATAGACTTTTCTGCATTTAGAGTGTTGGGAGGAGTTTTCACTACCTCCTGAATAGGCTGTGTAGGCTCTGCACAATGCTGTCTCCACCTCCTGTAGTGAAGCTGGACCAGAGAGGACATAACTGTTTTTACTGAGCTCAGAGTCTTTTCAAACAAAGACGACAAAGAGAAATTGTGAGTATAAGTAGTGGACCTTAAACCCCGGAACTTTAGACCACTTCTGGACAAAGAGGACCCTGCCACGAAGAGCTGTCAGGAGGAGTACTGCTCCTTTGCTTTGTGTTGCTTTGCTGGGTTGGCCTGCAGTTGCTACTTCTGTCTGTAGGCAGTGGAAATGACTGGACTTTTACCTTTCTACACAGCACCTGTATTCCTCTGTTGGACTCCTGATTGCCAAATGGTGCCAAATCCAGTTCCTTGGTCGTTGGAATCGTGTGGTTGTTGCTGCAACCCAAGAAAAATAACACTGACGCCCATCAGTGATGCCACGGTGACATCGTGACCTGCACAGATGCCGTGGGCACCACTTGTGAAGTGCACGGCACCCCGCCATGCCTGCACCACATGTCTGACATCTACCAATATCTGTAGACACCTGCAAGTTATTGATATCCCCAGCGCCAGTACTCGCAACAATGCCTTTCACTGCCAGCGCCTGAATCTCGCCATCGCAGAGCCAGTAACTGATATGTGTGACTTCACAAACTCATCGTAACCACATTGCTGAATCAAACCGCCACCTTGTTGGCATCACCACCTCACCTCCCCTGCCAGCCTGGACTCTATGCCTCACTTCCTCGTGGACTTGATGCCTCATCTCCCCTTTGGGAGTAATAAGTGGGCCTCACCTTGGCCGATCGATGCCTCACCTCCATGATACCATGCACCATCCATTGGTACATATCCAAGGTACTCCTACTTGAGGGTCCGTGTGACTCCATGTGCGCCCGCACACCTCGCGGTCAGCGCCATACTTGGGAATTGTGCCTGTCACAACATCGTATTCGCCCCAGTTGGAGCTATATGTTGCTACAAGCATTATTTTTGCAATAATCATTTTAAAAGTGATATCGTGATATATGTATGCTGGATTTTTGTCATTTTGGTCTTATTTGGTTTAGATAAAAATACTTTTTTTTTCGAAACTGGTGTAGTGGCCAGTTGTAGTGTTTTCACTGTGTTATTGTGTGTATTTTGTACAAATGCTTTACATTGCTTCTGAGATAAGCCTGCCTGATCATGCCAAGCTACCAAGGGGGTGAGCAGGGGCTATTTTAGAAGTGTAATCCCCCTTACCCTGACTAGATGGAAGCGTTGTTACTTGGACAGGGTACACACCACTGCCAACTAGAGACCCCCAGTTCTCTCATGCACCCTAAAAAAGGCTTGGCTGTTGGGAAGAATGACTTTTTTGTCATCCCTTGGGTAGGGGGCATATGTTGTGGCCAAAAATACATTTGGGGTGGTTGTGGTAAGAGGTATTGTGTGGAGTAACCCCTAGATGGCCTCTATCCCCTGAATTGGCACCATTTGTTCCCAATGCACCCATTTGAGCTACTGCTGTTTCTATCTTCTGAGTCCTCATTAGGTGACCAGTCCTCTCCCCAATTGTCAGCTAAGATACCTCTCCTCTCATTGCATTGCTTTATGTACTGTTCTGTAGTATAAGAGTATTCCTTTGAGAGGGCACATGTTTTCATATATTTTTGCAATTTTGTTCTGTGTCAGGAACTCTTCATATCCTACTATTTCCTAATGACTTCCTTCAGTTTTTTCTTGTATACTCCTGTCTGGAGATGTGTTTTCAAGAAGTCTTTATTGGTTTTGTTTTTCTTTAAATGTCTTTATTGATTTTCATTACAGAATAACATTGCAGTTTAAATTCTGTCCTATTCTTCCCACCCATCACCATCATCCCCCCAAACAGTTAGGGAGATGTAAGTCACAGCATAAGTTAATAGGTATCAGTCCATGCATGGCATGAAAGTTGTTTAAATTACATAACTTGCATCAGGTAATATTTATTATATACTTAGTTATTAAAAACCATTGCATAAAAAATAAAACAAACAATATGTATATAACTGAATAAAACAGAGTGTTGTCACGTCATTATCTCATTCACGTAGGATACTGAGGCCATCTGTAAATTGTCTTCACTCCGGATCTATCAGATCAAGTCTCTTTTAGCATTTCTGTGTACCTATAAGCACAGTCTCTGGTGGCATTATTCTTCACTTGAGCGTAGTTTGTTTCGAGTCAAATTTACAGTGGGCGAAAAGGACTTTGCACTTATGACCATCAGGTTATATCACTAAAACAATCAAGTAGCACTTTCCAGTAATAACCACTTTTAAAATATGTATAAAAAGTGCACAAGAGGTTATAGGTTACTGTCCTTTGTAGTGATGCTATATTCCTTCTCTGCCGCCTTTAGTTTTTTCCCCACCACATCCAAGAATTGAACTAGACAACAGGCCAGCCGGATGTCCTCTCCATCAAAGCAGGCCTTAACTGTCTGTCTGCATGATCTAATACATAATCTGTTCAATGCTTGTTTTAATATGGATCTTCTTTCCCTGTCTAAGCGTTTACATGTGCACAGAATGTGTAGAATGTCTTCCTTTGCCTCTGCACAAAGTCTGCATGATGTTATAGATTGTGGCCGTTTCAATGGCGGTAAATGCGGCAGTATTGGTAGAATACCCATCCTAAAGTGCCGAAAATTTTCTTTTTTGGTCCTGGTCAATCCAGTCCCCAGATAGGGTTGTGGGGATCAGCTGTTATAGCTCTGGATAACAAACCATCCATGTGCTCTTTCAGAATGGGAGGCTTTATCCTCGAGATTCGAATTTTTGTTTTTACTGTTTTGTTGACAAGCTCCTTGAAAGTTTTATGGGCCCCAATCGTACCCCATTGAGCTTCTAAGGCCAAGCTCGCCAAGGAGTCTTTTAAGTAAGTAAGAGCTGCACAGTCTTTTTTCTGATTAAGTTCATTCCATAAAAATTAATTTAGTGACTTGTACCATTATTTCCAGGTGCAATGAATCTACAACTTTACCACATTTGCAGTATGTCAAAACATCCGGTTAATCCATACTTTGTTCTGGCTCAGGATCCGCCATTTCCTGTTGTAATCTGACAACCACTAATTCCCATTCCACCTTTCCTCCCTGTTCAACTCCATTATACACTAGTCTGTGATGTACTCCATATTCAGCTTGCACTCACCTCACAAACTCCCATAGCCATTGTTTTTGTATAGGCAAATTTTTGGTCATCCATCTCAAGGCCACACACTTTTTTGCCACTGTGAGGACAAGTTCTAATACTTTCTCCGCGTATTTAGTCTGCTTAGTACATGCAATTAGCCCCAATAAGCATATTTGAACCATTGGTTGCAGTTGTATATTAGTTAATATTCCTAGTATCTGAATTATCTCACCCCAAAAGGTATTCATGCCTGCACATGACCAACACATGTGAAGAAAGGTTCTCCCTGTTATTTTACATTTGGAACACCGTTCTGGTTTGTAGCCACTGTAACGTGATGCAGTCCTGTGCATGCATTGATAGTGTATGAGTCTTAGTCAGGCGTTTCCTGTAACTTTCTTGCAATTTCCTACTATAATGTCTAGTCTCCATCCCTTATTTCCACGCCAAAGTCATCTTCTCATTGCGACCTCATTGTGGAGATTTGTGTAGTCGCAATAGCTAGTAACTTCTGGAGATAAATTTGCCCTCTCCCCCCATGTCCGAGAGGGTTTGGTTTATCACGTGTTTCAGGTTCTCATGGCAACTTTATCCAAGCTTTGTGGACTGCGGCCTCTAGACCAACATATGCAAGGGAGCACCCATCCGCTATTCTCCATTTAGCACAGAAAGCCGCATAGCCCATCATTCGACCATCTTCAAACAGATCTCCCATATTGTGTGAGGTGTCTGTCTCAACTCTGTGTCTGAAAAAGAGTTGGATCGTTGGGTGAATTCCAGAGTTACAGAGTGTTGGTTTTGATTTTCATAACCGCTCTACAAAATTCCCCTTTCTCCCATTCCCACACCGCAGTAGTGTGTTTCATCAATTTTTTAAGGAATGTGTGAAGGAGTACCTGTACAGGAAGACCGCAATGCGGAAAAAGAGAGCACTGAATAGATGAATATGTCCTAAAAAATATTGTGTAACCTACATGGTCTAGTACCCAGTTCCTTGACAGTGTTAGGGTATGTTCCTATAGCATTGCCCCTAGGGTGTTCAAGACTCAAGAGTGTGAACATAGGATTGCTATAGGTAGAGAACCATTTGATAGCACTGCATCTAATGTAATAACAAGATACTTAAAATACCCCCCACTTGAACCATACCTCTAACCAGCCTGAACACGTAAAGCAAGCATACCGTACCCTCCTTACAAAGCTTAATTTCAGCATATTCAACCATCCATATGTCCATCCCTTCCCCTTTTCATCCATCCATCCATCTATCCTTTCAATTTTCCGACTGACACATCTATCATTTTATCCTCTGATACATACATAGATCCTGTCCCCATCCATTCATTCTTCCATCCTTTCACTCTATCATCTATCGATCGTCTCACTCTTCCATTCGTCCTTTCATCCTTCAATTCATTCTTTCTTTCACCTTTTCGTTCTTCATTTCACCTATTCTTCCATCTTGTTATGTTATGTTATGTTATGTTATGTTATGTTATGTTATGTTATGTTATGTTATGTTATGGTATGTTATTAAACATTTATATCGCGCACGGATACTCAACAGTGTCCCGGTGCGGAGGTGAACCATAACAACAAGCAGCATATTTACATGGATTGATTAAAAAGGAAGGTCTTCAGCTGTTTCTTAAATAGCATAGTGTCCTGGATATTGCGCAGCTCCAGTGGAAGGGAATTCCAGGCCACTGCAGCCTTAACTCTTCCCCCCTTCAGTCTCCACTCATTCTTTCTTTCTCCTTTCAATCTACCTATCGTGTTCCTACTTTTTCTTTCTCACATTTTTCTCTCCTTCCCAGTTGTTTTTATTGCCTCCCTCTCCCAGTCCTTTTAACCTGTTACGGTTTCTGTTCCTCGGCCCATTAAACTGAAACCTCTGTCATGGTATGCCTTTACAGTGTTATTTGAAAGCATTTTGTCTGCAGACTTGCAGCCAAAAGAGGCCTATAAACAAATAATTAATGGAGTCTCGCGGCAGCCCCCACTTAAGGTGCTATAGCGGGGTTCCCTAGCCACTCACAGCATCTACCACCAGCGTAGCTACTGCCTTTGAATGTGTTTTTTTTCCAAGTCTCTTGATATTAAAACTAGTTCCTTATATAAGGAGCACAATTATCTATAAATCTGCAGAATTTAGTGCAAGTGCATCCAAAACAAATCGAAAAATTGAATAAACACGGAGGAACAAGCACACACTGTTCTGTTATGGGTGGCTAACTGCGCCCTTAGAGAATGTATGAATCACCAATATGTGTCCCTAATTGATACTTGAGAAATGGGCAATTTGGGCTGTCCATCACTGCTTGCAAGGCTTTAACAAGCGGCCCACAACTTTATTAGCAGGTTCATTTTCCATGGATTACTTAAGAGATTTAATACATTGCAGCATAACAGCTGGACCTTACGAAAAAATGGCAGAAACTTCAATCAAAATCAAAATAAGGAAACTAATTGGAATCAGTCTCCAACGCGGCCTACCTCCTGTAGGAAGGCAGGGTCCAATTATCTGTCACAGCCTGAGTGAGTTGTATATTCCTCGTGCAGAGGAGACAAGAATATTTTAGGGCAATCGCAATGACCATAATTCAGAAAATGCACCACCAGACAACTTGCCTGATTAAAAGGATGCAGTGAGGCCAATGTGATCTTTTTTTAAAACAAAATTGACTTCATTCCCAGCAAAGAGAAAAGCATTATATTAACAGTGACACATGGGTGGCTACATTAGCACAAGTCGGTGACTTGTGAACTGCATTGCAAGGAGAAAGCTTTCACCGGTTTTGCAGCTTGAAGTCTGAATAATATTTTTACTGAAATTCACAGAATAATTTTAATGTACTATATTTTCGCTTAATATACGTTTTCTTCATGCGCACATGGCTTATTGAACAATCTGGATGGATTAAGTAACAATAAATGTGAGCATGCTCTTTTGCAGCACATTTTTTTTATTATATTCTATAGCCTTTGTACGATTCAGACAATAACCCTTTCTTCTCTAACTCTCAATCACAAGGTTGACATGACTTCTCATGCGTTTGTAGGCTTCCATCCACTGTACACCAGAGCATTATAAAAGCACAATTCTGTGATGAATTCACACAACAAAATACAAACATGAGTTGTTCAGCTTACACAAAACATAACCTTTTGCATTTGTTTTCGAGCTATAGAAAAATGGAGTGTATGCGTTTTTTTTATTTTTTCAAGATTTTTGCCTTTTTGCTCTTTAGTTAAACTACTATTTCTGTTGTTTTTAATCCTACTCTTCTTACTCAAATAGCTGCTATTGCTTCATATGTATATGTTTAATTGCGTAAACTAGTTTGCACCTTTTTTTTCATATGAAACATGCAACACATTTGAACGTGTAGAAAGTAGTGGTTGATCAATGAGGATCTTGAATACATTTTACTCACATGTTAATATTTATGGCTTCAGACAGTGCCACTAGTTTGGTACTGTGGAAAAAAATCCAAGTGACAAGGGGAGGCACAATAAACATTTATTTCCTACAGGTTGGGCATAGTAGTTGTCATCTGAATGGAAAAGCCCTCTTGTAAAAACAAAAAAGTAGAGGTGTAATTTACTTATGGGAAATTATGTTAAATGACACCGACAATATATAACATTAGGTGAAATGCAATTCTGTCATTCTGCGCTTTATTTTTGCACGAAGGAGAATATTTACAAGAAAGTGGCGAAGCGTGTCGTTGAGCCAAGAAGGCTAACAACATGCTTTGTCACTTTAGAAACGCAGGGCTGCACCATATTTACTAGAATATGGTACAGCCCTCCGTTTCCTAAGTTAAGCAGCCTAACACCAACGCAGGCACCCTAGCACCATAGTGCAAGGGTGCCTGTGTTGAGGGGAAGATTGATTATGTGCAGGAAGGTGTCCCGTCCTGCACATAAACAATATTTAAATGCTGTTTTGTAACATAGAAGTTGCAAGAGTGCATTTTTTCTTTTTAAATGAATGTTTATGTGCAGGAAGGGGCACCTTTCTGCACATAAACAATCATTGGCACTTTGATTTTTCTATGGCAGCACATATGGAAATAGCAAAAACGAGGAGAAATAAAGCATTTCACCTTGTTTCGCCTGTTTAAGACCAGGTTTTCTCTGGTCTTATTGTTGGTGCTGCCTCCTATTTACGGTGATCTTGTAAATAGAGGGCAGGGTCAAAATCAATGGGTGTTGCAGTGGAACGTCCACCACAACACCCACTGCCCGCCCCTTTCATGCTAAGTGTAGCATGAAAGGGGGCTTTATAAACAAGGCAGCGTTAAGCCGCATTAAGTGGCTTAACGCTGCCTTGTAAATAAGACAAAGTTCCTATCGCCATCACAACGTCACTAAAAGTGATGCTGTGGTGGTAATAGGGGCTTTTGAATATGCCCCGAAGTGTGCCCCTCGCCTCCATTTTTGGAGCAAGCATGCATTTAAACAAAAGCACTGTTAGCAACAGATGCTTGCCTTCTGCTGTTCCTGTGCCTTAACTCTAAATTCTTACCGTTAGTTACACGGTTTTGCTGTAATATTTGGTCAAAAGTAACTAGACAGACTGGCATAATGACAATTTTGTGAAATTCACGTAGCAAGAGTACTGCGAGATTCCCGTATTAACATAAAATACATCAGCTAATTTATATTTTGCCTATTCTTCAAAAAATCATTCAAAATTTGGTGAATTCACAATTGATTGAAAAGTTGCAAGCTAAGCATCTCCATTTCCCATTCAAACACCAGCACACCAGAATTCAAGCATTTTCAGAAAGTTGGAAGTGTGAGATGAACAAACAAAAATATGAGCACACCTCTAAGTAACAACTGAAAGACAAAATACTTTTTTAAGATCACATGCTTGCAATTTTATGAACATTTTGAAGAACAAAAAATAAAGACACCAATAATAAGTAATTATGGGTCTGGACAATTTGCACAGGTTTGGACCCATGGACTGCATGGGTGGATGCATGGATGGTCACACTAGGCCCCGACAGCTGGCCCTGGGTTCAAACTTCACTGAGCATCATTCTGTATGTTGTAAACCAGTGGCTGGATGCCGGGGACAAATGGCAAAGGGTTTAACTGCGGGTCCGAACCAGCATGAATGCTTTGCAACAAATGACCAAAAGCCATAACAATGGGTCAGATTGATGGGCTGTGGGCTGAATGCACACCCACCTCTGGATGCAAAGCCCCATAGTGAGGAACCACTCATCTATCCATGCATCCAGCACAAATACCATTTACAATTGTATGGATTGCATGCAAAGGCTATGGTACAAAGGCCATTTAATGTGAGGGTTGAATAAAGGACATGGGAAATTAGTTAACCACACTTCTGCCTGAATAAAGGCCAACATAAATGGATAGAAAGAAGGAAGGACCTCAGGGGCAACAAGGTACAAAAAAAATAAGAATTGAAAGAAAACAAAGTTACTGAAATTACATTTTAAAGATACATTTTTAAATAATAGTGTTTAGGTCAATTTCTTCAGGACTCACCTAGGTTGTGGTTCTTTCCTTATGTATCCTTGACTGCAGGAAATTCTGACAGTAAATGCATTTAACACATCATACCCACATACATTTTCTTCTAGCGACATCTCAAAGCTGCCACACACTTATAATGTTGGTTGGCTGGATGCCTCAGCATCAGTACTAGTTGAAGGAGTATTTTCCACTATTCTTGTGAAATTTGTTACGTTCTGTAATATGCCGCTGTATGAAATTCACAACATTTCTAAAAATTTTCAGCATGTAATTGTCCATAATATTTTTTTTTTTTTTTTTTTTTTTTTTTGAAAACCTTTATTGTGCATAAGAAATGATAACAAATACGGGCCTACAACCATCCGGCCGGCCACGAACAATCGGTTAGCACAACAGCATACGTTATGGCGACACAGCACTGTAACCGAATCGCAAACATTTAAAGGAAGAAAGACTGAAGGATAACGCAGCACCGTGTCACAGGATAATTGTAGGTTAGATTTTAAAGTTTTTGTTATGCAACTATTGAGATCAGGCCGTAGTGTTCCGTACTAAGAAAAGAAAGGTATAAGCGAGGTCCATGCAGGCGGGACTGGACGTTAGCACCTGTGTCAAGCAAATCTTAAATCAGTAATCAAGTCCCCGCCAGGCAGGATGGCCACACAATAGTTATGCCACGTCGTAGCACCTATGACCCAGTCACATTTCCACTGCCACCCTATACCCAGCACTCCCAAACATGGGCAAGAAAGTGAAAAATCATAGAAAAGAACAAAACAGGTCCCATAGAAACTAACAAAAAAGAATGATAACCCCCCACCCTACACACATGCAGAGGCTATGGCCTACCCCCCCCCCCTAGCAGCGTGCCTGTCGCCCCATAAACCCGAAATTTAGGAAGAAGAAAAGACGGAAGAAAGGAGAAAGAACAGCGGGAAGTGCAGAGGAAGGAAAGAAGGAGACGAGAGGAAGAAGAAGAAGAAAAGGAAAAACGTCACTCTTGAATTCAGGGAGGGAGAAAAGGACAAGCTAATCTACCGCTCCCTAAAAGGGAAAAGGTGGGGGGAGGAGCCCACTGAGCACCAGAACTCCCGGGACCCCAGCCATCCACTACGTACCCACACTGAAACCTCATACTCCAAAAGCGGCTGCGCTGTACTAAATTGCAACAATAGGAGCGATGGAAGAAAACAATACACGATGTGTGCACACAACATTTACAGGAGCAGTTTCAATCCCTGTGCAGCCCACACGGATAAGCATTGTGTCATTAATCACCCCAAACACGACATGGTAGCGGGCACACGTCGAGGCTAGTCATTAATATTCACCCTTTAGGCCCTGGACCCAGACAGAACCCCCCTCCCATCATCAAAGAGCACAGCTATACAGGATAGACACAGGTTCAACTGGGAAAGAGGCTGCAATTGCAAATCAGTCACCATATCAAAACGATAGACAGTCCAGGTCACCGCCAGCCGATCAAACTAGCCGAGATGAAGGGCCACATCAACCCTGGCCCGATCGACGAAACTTCTCCAGGCATGGCCATTCCAGCGGATACCCGTCCAAGAGAACAATGGAGCAAAATGGCCGCTCTCGACGGGAAAGGTGCAAAAGAGAGGAAGATGAGCGTCCCCGGTTTCCATGCAGGAGCAATGATGGTGGAGGCCGAGCCTTGAAGTGCGGAGTGGAGAGAGACATTGTAGCAACATCCACGTCGATGGGCAAGCCAACAGCACTGTTGCCAGAAATCACCGGCGGCAAAGTAGGTGCCTGCTGCAACATAGTATCCGGGCCAAAGACAATGGTAGGCAGCAAAGAGCCAGAGCGCCACCGGTGTCCCGGCGCTAGAATCGCCTCGTCCATTTTGCGGCACAAATCCTTAGTAACTTGCCGACACGTAGTTCTGAGATCCGTGATGGCTGCCAGGATATCCATATAGGTGGGGGCCCGCTGTAATCCCACACAAGACGGCTGTTGGGTCCGTATCCCCGGTTCACAGGAGTGAGTTAGGGCGGGCGAGACAGTATGTCCAGGCGACAGAGAAGCAGCCCTCTCTCCTTCCTCAGAGACCGCCATCTTTGCTTCGGCAATCCGGTGACAATGGGAGAGAGAGGCGATCAAAAATCGGGATTCATCAGGCAGGGGCGCCGGCAGGGGAGCGGCTCGCAGGGCAAAAGAACAATCTGTAAACGACCCCTCGCCGCTGGTTCAGAGGCTGCTCCCGACGCAGGCGGTCCCGGTCGCCTGAGCCGAGTCAGCCCTCCAGGTACACCGCACTACAGTACGAGGGGGGGTAGGGGTCTCGTCCCGCCCGTGCCCACCGCATCCAGGTCCGGGGAGCCAAGGGTTCAGAAATGACCTCACCGTCTCTCCCCGCCGGCGGTAACCCTGCTGCAAGCAGCGGCGCTTCCAGTATTCGTCTGCCCGGTTCATCGGCATCCCTCGGCGGCCATCAGAGCTGGGTCCTGGGGGTGTGCTGGCAAATGGCTCACACGACAGTATCTCCGTCCACACGGCTGATAGAAGCCTCGGAGGAACGCGGTTGTGACCAGCGCGTGCATGCGGTCGTGGCGCCCCATCAATAATTCAGGATCAGTGGCAGGATATCGGTGCGGGAGTAGGAGGCTCGCGGAGCTGGGAGCCTACACGTCCGTCCTGTCGGCCATCTTGGCTCCTCCCTCCATAATATTTTTTAATGAACACATAGCCGGCATAAACAAATTCTGCAAGATACCAGTAGTGGACTGGTTTGTAGAGAAAATGACTCATAAACTGATATTTACTGCTCAAACACGTTTCTTGTTAGTGTGTCAAAAGACTTTTTTAAATGAGATGTACTTGGATTAAAAAACCTTCTAAGAAACTGGCAAACACCATTCCACCATGAAAGCATAATTTTGCACAATTTGGTGAAATTATGAATTTACTAATTCTGAAAGTGGATCTGAAAACCCATATAACACATGATTGTGAAAAATATTTGTAGACAGAGCACATGAGGGTGAATAATATGAAGATCAGCTGTCACCTAGAAAAAGTACATTTCTGAAAATAAGACACTCATCGTAGTCCAGAGTGGTGTGACTGGCATGAATACTATGATGTATTCTTACCCACAAGGCCTTGCAAACCTCAAATCCTGATAACCAACACACATTTTCCTTCCATGTCTGTGAATGGAAGTCCCTGTAGCTGTAGGAATCCACTGAATTCCTACCATCAGGCATTCCTACACTTTTCCTGATAAAAATGGCACACCACTTGTATGCCTAAGCCAAGCACCCATTACACAAAACACAATGTGTGGACAACAATAAATATGAGAGAAAAACTACCAGGTTGGGTGATGTGGATAGCTGCACATTTTGGCCGCACCCACCACTGCCACCCAAGAAAAACTACCAATCCCGGACATTTATAAGAAAGAGACACCTAAGGGGGTCCAGGTTGGTGTGACTTGTGTGGAATCCCACAACATGTTCTTAACCGTAAAGCCTTTTTGTGAGAAAATATTCCAGAAGTTGAGGGAATCCACAAAAGTCCTCAACCCATTATTTCCATACTTCTCTTGATAAACCCAGATAACCCAACTCTGTGGCCCAACTTAGTGACTGTAACACAACACGCTCCAAATCGCGTTGTGGAGAAATCAAAACATTTGAGAGTAAAGCAGCCCAGTACAGCGATATGAGTAGCTGTGGAATTTTGGCCCAGGCACCCAGGTAACCGTACCACAACTAAAACATTTGTTAATGCTTGGCACCCAGGGCAGTTTAGGGTGGCGTGACTTGTGTGAACACCTGATGTTTTCTTGCCCGTAAACCCTGGCATACCCCAAATCATGGCTAAAAATACACATTTTTCCACATATTTCTATGAGACAAAGTCTCTGAAGCTGTTCTCACAATTCTTTCAATAAAAATGGCACTCCACTTGTGTGAATGGGCCTAACACCAGTGATACTATGTGCACCAAACCACAACATGGAAATCATCAGATGCTGAGAGAAAAAGAACCAATTAGGGTGATGTGGGTAGGTACAAACGTTGAGCCAGTCTCTGCTGACACCCAGGTAAATCTATCAGACCCAGACATTTAAGAAAAGTAGACCCTCAAGAAGCTCAGTCCAAAACTTGTGTGATACCCACAAAGTATTTTTACCCATAGGGTGTTGTTAACCTCAAACTTAGGCTAAAACCCACATATTTTCTTCACATTTCTGTAAGAAAAGTCACTCACTCAACAGTATGTTTATTGCATAGCTATTAAAAACCATTGCATAAAATCTCAATGTGTCATGCAAGCATTCTGATTAACTCTTATAAAATTCATAGGAACAATAGTTAATAAAAAAACAATGGGGTCAATTTGGCAAGTATTTGGGAAAAGTAAATACGGAAGGTATAATTCATCGGAGTTTTGTAATTAGTCCATGGCCTATCGAAATTTGAAGTCTGTGAATTCCTCTTTCTTGTCATTCTCCCTTGACTAGCAGTTAAAGTGCCTGTGCGTTGTGCAAATAGTCATTGTATAGGCTTTAAAATGCTTATAGGAATCTGATTGGCCTTTGTGGTCAGTGCGGGAATAATGAGGGCATTATTTTAATATGACATAAATGTTGGCCCCAGTCCCAAGTTTCGCCAATCTGCCTCTTCACCAGTTCTGAAAATTTGGCTGCCTGACCGGTTATGGGTATTGAGTCTCCACTCATCCAGTTGATAACAGCTTCCTACAGATACGGATCTGTAATTTCAAAAAGAATCGTTTAAGTAGCAACTTTCTTTCCCCCATGACAGCTCGGCAGGTACTGAAGATACAAGTAATTGCCTTGGAATTATATTCACAGAGATGACAACTTTGATGTGCCGGGCTGCCCTTCCATGCTGAAGTGAGATCTTGTGTGACCATATACCCAAATTGGTATACCATGAAAGCAAGTTTTAAAATCAAGACAAGTGTGCTGTCAAACACACTTGAAGCTTCAAACTACAGTATGTATTGACAACAGTCCATGCATGTCACCTCTTTGAAAATGTATTCTTGTCTGTAGCAGAGATAAAAACTTTGTTAACAAATTAGTTAAATAGGAGAAGGCTGCCTTTTCCGTGTTACTTGCCCATGCTTCTTTGATGGCTTCATTTATCTATTGCCAATCCTCAATAGCCCCAGCTAAGATGTTTTAGTTTTTTCTTCATCTGTACCTCAATTTCCAGCCAGCATAGATTATTCAGGGAGCCACTCACTCACCTGTAAGAAAGAGTTCTGGAATCTGCAAAGATCCACAACATTCTTATCACATAGCATTTTCACACTTTTCCCAATAAATATGGTACCCTACTTATGTGGCTAGAGATAGCGCCTGCAATACAAAGCAACGCAAAATGTAGCATTACATTTTTTTTATTGATTTGATGAGTTTTTCCACTCAAAACTGCTCCTATCTTTGCAATTTGGGTGGCTGACGATTTTGGACCTGGGCTCCATCGACACGCAGGAAAACGTACCAAACCCAGACATTTCTGAAACTAAACAAATCTATTGCATCTGAGGCACCAACCAGTTCGACCACCACCACCAGATGCTTCAGCATGCTTGCTCCTGCTAACCCAGGTGTGGGCCAACACCCAGCACCAAAAATGGCTGGGATCGACACCTGAGCTCCTGCTCGTGTCCACCCAGCAGTGCTCTCAGAGGAGGCTGTTGATCTGTTGTGAAACTTCTCTGTAGGACAGATTGAACTGTTGCATGCCATCAAGGGAATGAGCCTGCAGTTTATGTAGTGAGTTGTGTTCCTGGATGACATATACTCTGCTGTGTCTGCTACACAGAGAGGCATGACCCAGAGCTGAGAATCCTTGGAGAGCACCGTGTCCAACACAATCCCACCTGCCCCTCCATCTCTGGACCCTTCCACTTCCCACCTCAATACTCTAATCACCATTTCCCCACCACCCTTCTCTATCCAAAGTAGCACAACTACTGAACTCATCACACAACACATACACAGCAACACACACAACAAAACAAATACACAAACACTCACCCACACCATCAAGTGTACAGAAAATTAAACACATACAAACCAAAAGACACCACAACAACCACCCACAACACATGCACCGCACACAAACATTCACCCAAAGCACCACCACCGCTACAGACACCATCACTGCACACACACCCTCACCTACATTCCAGAAAACACCCCCAAAGTACCACCACTAGCACTCAACACAGCACCACACTGACCCCAACACCACATACCTCCCAAGCAATCACTTCACATACCTAGTCTGTCCAAACTCCTCCATCACCCATATACATCATACAAAAAAGAAAAGAAAAACACTGGTTGGACCTGACTTCCTTGGAGTGGTTGTCCCTCAAGTGTTTTGCCTTCTATCCTTCTGTTTTTGCTGACTTCATTTTCACTGTTCTTAGGACTCTGCACACTTTACCAATGCTAACCACTGCTCAAGTACTTGTGCTTCCTCCAATAAACTGGGTAAAATAGCCTTACTCCCAATCAGCATATTTTTTTGTTAAATATATTTTTTAAGAGAAATAACTCAGAAATACAAATATAATTTTGCTTTCAGAAGAATAAAAATGTAAACAAAAATGTGTATAATAATACAATCTATGCAAAATCGAATGAAGTATATGGAATTAGAAGAATGCATAAATATGTAGTAATAAGATCTACAAAACGGGTTCCGCAAGGGTTTGGGGACTGTAGAAAAAGCATTAAACCTATCCCTATTAATGGGAAAATGTGTTGGAGCAAAGAGCGGCCATCTTCATTTTTATATATGTGGATTTGTCCGCAGCATTTGATTGTGTTTCCCATTCTAAGCTGGGGACAATACTTCTGAAAATGGGCGTAGACCCCCCGTTGGTTCACTTTATGCGTGAAGTATACTCAGAGGCCTCGGCCAGAGTTAGATTTGGCCAAGGAGGGGACCTTACTGATCCATTTCCCGTGGTAAAGGGAGTTAGACAAGGCTGTGTTCTGGCCCCCTTTCTATTTAATCTCTATACCAATGGTTTGGAGGTTGCAATGTTGAAAGGGAGCCAGGACTTGCCTGTAATTGATCACCGTCCAATTCCCGCGCTACTTTACGCAGATGACGCGGTGATCATGGCCAGAACACCACTCCAACTACAGTCTCTTGTTGATAAATACTGCCACTTCATGGCCAGTTTAGATCTTATGGTCAACATTAAGAAAACATATGTAATGCACCAGCTGCTACCCCTATCTGGGCATCCTAATTGACAAAAAGTCTTGCTGGCAACAAGCAATCTCGGCTAGGAAGCTGTCCTTCCTTAGATCCTCCACAGCTTTGGTGTCCTTTGCCCAAAAGCTGGGGAAGCGCCCACCCCAAGAAATGATTAAAATATACCAGGCGAAATGCCTCACCGTAGCAACATACGGTGCTGGTGTTTGGAGCCACGTTCCTGTAGACTCCCTCCAAAAGGTAGAGAATGGTTTTATAAGGTACCTTCTGGCTGTTCCAAAGAGCTCACCGACCTTTGGTTGTCATATCAAACTAGGTCTGGATTATCTAGCATGTATCATTGGTATCCAGCCAATTCTTTTATGGCATCGTGTTTGGAAAATAGAACACTGTAAACTGACCCGTAGTTTGATTACCGACTGCCTTGGGTTGGACCAATGGAAAAATATCCCCTGGTTGGTTTATGTTCGTAATTTCCTTAAAGATCTGAATTTAGTATCTTATTTTTCCAATCCAACAACCATTGTAGGAATCTCAATGAAAAACCTAAAAACCCTATGTTTATCCCACCTCCGAGAGCTACGATTAACCCAGGAAATTAGTAAAATTTCAAACAGCCAGATACTAGCCATTCAGACCTCTTTCGGGGTACAACCATACTTGCAGAACAATCTTAATTGTTACAAGAAATACCTTCTGACCCGATTCCGCTTTAACATTTATAATCGTCTGATAACATTCCCGAACCGGAACGATTGGTCTAGTAATCTCCCATTGTGTCCGTGCAATGAAATTTCAGAACAGTCTACACTGCACGTAGTATTTTTCTGCAGCTATTACGTGTTCCCGCGAAGGAGGTGGATTATACCCTTGCTAAAAATTATGGGCCTACGATCTTGTCGTCCGGCTTTCCTTGCTTTACAATGCCTAGACACTGAACTCTGTGCCAAATCAATTGCTTGTTTTTGAAAGGCTTGTATTAAATACCGTAAGAACTATGATTAATTCGAGACGGACTAGCACTTTGTGAATTTTACAACGGTATGAAATTCTAACTCTAATGTATCGTTTAAATTTTTGCACTTAGAACTGATTCCGCTTTTTATTGTTTTATATTATGCAATATTTTTACTATGTACTTTTATGGTTGTCCAGAAAAGTATGGAAACCGAATAAAGATTATTGACTGACTATAGTAATAATCCTAAAATTAATAATAGAGAAATAATAGCATACAAATGATAAAACTGAACTTTATAATCAAAATCTGTGTCTTTATATGAATAGGGGAGCGTATAATATAGAAGTGATATTTATTATAAAAAAAGAAAGAAGTGAAAGGGGGAAAAATATAAAAGAAAAAGCGATAGTACAGAAAAAAAGTAAAGAAAAGAGAAGAAAAGAGAAAGAAGAAACTAAAAAAGAAGAGAGGAAATTATAAGTAAGGTGAGTGTGAAGATAGATAAGTAGTGAATGGCATCCATAATAAATTAGTTGTAATCTTTAAATGGATAGATGAGTGGGATACTGATGCAATTCTGTGTTCATCAAATATTACGTTCCACCAGAGGAAAAAGGATACCTTAGAATTGTCTTTCCAGCATATTACTATAACCTTAAAAGCAACAGCAATAAACAAATCAAATAGAATGGATTTGGAAACAATTTGGTCAAAGTCAGGAGACAAAGTACCTAAAAATATATTGTGGATGTTAAATTGAACGTCATATGGGAAAATTGAAATACATTTTTACCAAACAGCCTCCCAAAAAGCAAGAACTTTAGGACAATAGTAAAGTAAATGTATCAAAGATCCTTCAGCAGTAAACACGACCAACAGGACGATGAGACGGATTGGTTAAATTTATGAAGGAGAAAGGGAGTAATAACAACTCTATTAAAAATAAAATATAGGGATTGTGTGATAATGGCAGCCTTGGATGTCTTGAAAAGTTTTTGCCACATTTCTGTCCCATTGAGGAATAACAATGTTAGGGACAAATATTGTTCCCATTCTAACTCACTAGTAGATGTGTTTCATGTGCAAGTTGATAAATATAGATTTTTATATATAAAGGAGGCACTTGCAACTTTGTCAGAGGAGACTTGGTATAGGGGTGAATCAGGTGTGAATAAGACTGGTTCTAGGTTAGATACGAAGTTTAGCAAACAGGACTGGAGAGCTGGAGCTAAAATGTTGTATTGTTGAATACATGAGTCAGGGAGATTAAATTTCTCTTGCAATTGATGAAATGGCAAAATCGAATAGTTAACGATCAGTTGATTAACATAAAAAAGGCCCATTTCTTTCCAGTGTTTGTAGTAAAATGATTTGTGACGAAATTTGATATATTTATTAAACCAAATTGAGGAAGCTAGGAAAGATTGGTATTTGACAAAATCCTTAAAAAAAGAGTATGTAAAAGGTGTTGTGAGTATTTCAAAATTGGGTATTTAGAGATAAAAGTACAATTGGTCATCAATACAATGTCCTGTATAGAAAAATCATTTAACAATGAACATTCAACAGTAGCCCAAGAAGGTCTAGGTAAATCTTGATAATCTTTAGACATAGCATAGAATTGACGAATTAAAAAAGCATTATGATACAATCTGAAATCAGGAAATTGAACACCACCTTCGGTTTTAGGATGAATTAATTTAGATAAGGGAATACGTGCATGCTTATTATTCCATAGAAATTTAGTACCTTTAGAATGAATCTGTGTAAAATAATAATTGGGGATTTAAAATGGTAACATTGAAAGTATGAATAGTATCTAGGGAACAATCATCATTTTAATCGTGTCAAGTCTGCCCCACCATGACAAAAATAATGGGGAACAAGAAGATAATAAATTATTAATTTTAAGTTTTAGGGCAGTAGAAGTGTGGATTAATGTTTCACGAATGTCAGATGAGAACCATTTTCCTAAATATTTGATGTTTTAGGGAACCATGTAAAATTGGTTGCATCTAGCATATGTTGATAACATAATGAATTTAGAGGTAAAATCTCAGGGCCCGATTCACAGAATGAACTTAAGACTCAATCCTAAACTTACTACTGTTTTGGTATTCACAGATTGTACTTACTACTTTTGGTATTCACAGAATGAACTTACTACTTTTGAAATTCACAGAATGCACTTACTACTTTTGGTACTGACAGAATGAACGTACTCATTTCGGTATTCACAGAAGTTAGGACTCCTAACTTTAGGACTCCTAAATGCCTTCTGTGAATACCGAAAGTCTTAAAATTAGGATTTTTCTCAATTTAGTAGTAGTAAAGTTAGGACTCCTAACTTTAGGACTCCTAAATGCCTTCTGTGAATACCAAAAGTCCTAAAATTAGGATTTTTCTCAATTTATTTATTTATTTATTATTTATTTATGGAATTTATTGAGCGCGAACAATTGCCCAAGGGCTTCTCGGCGCTGTGAATGAGGCAGAAAGAAACAAGAATTGAATTATTGGTCAAAGAGCCATGTTTTAATTTTTCTTCTGAAAATGATAAGAGTAGGAGCTGATCTGATCTCTAGATCAAGAGAGTTCCAAATTTTGGCGGTTGCAATGTGGAAGCTGCGATCTCCCCATGCAACTGTTCTGGTGCGAGGGACTGTCATAGTGAACTTATTCATGGACCGAAGTGAACGATTGGGTAGTAGTAAAGTTAGGATTACTAACTTTAGGACTCCTAAATGCCTTCTGTGAATACCGAAAGTCTTAAAATTAGGATTTTTCTCAATTTAGTAGTAGTAAAGTTAGGACTCCTTGGGGAATTTACTGACCACTACGCAGCTTTATACACGACTTCCGGCTCTGCAGACATAGATCTAGACGCCTACCTGGGAGAGGTTGGCTGAGTGAGGCAGATCACACTTTCCTGTGCGCTCCCTTCGAACTAGATGAAGTGATGGAAGCCATAATGGGCCTTCAGTCGGGTAAGGCTGCAGGTATGGACGGCATACCCGCTGAATTTTACAAAACCTATATAGATTTAATGGCACCCATTCTACGAGAAGTATATGAAGAATCACTGGAAGTGGGATCTCTGCCTGCCTCCATGAGGGAAGCACTCATAATCTCATTGTTAAAACCGGACAAGCCTGCTCATTTGTGTGAGTCCTATAGACCCCTTTCACTCCTCAATTGCGACGCCAAAATCTTGGCCAAACTCATCGCCAACCGAGTTAGTCTCTTGTTGGAACATCTAATATTGCCAGATCAGTCCGGATTTGTCCCTGGTAGATCCACCTCCCATAACCTGAGAACCCTATTTACAGTACTGCACAATGTGTCCCCTGAGCTACCCTTCTCAGCAGTCTTTCTAGATGCAACAAAAGCTTTTGACTCGCTTGAGTGGCCGTTCCTTTTGGGATAATGCACCGAATGGGCTTCCCCCCTTGTTCTTATCGTGGATACGCTTACTATATCACCAACCAGGTGCGAGAATACTGATCAATAGCCGGATCTCACAAACTTTTTGGATTACCAGGGGCACGCGGCAGGGATGCCCGTTGTCCCCACTCTTATTTGCTATTGCCACAAAACCTTTGGCTGCCCGCCTACGACAACGCCACAATGATCTGGCTCTCTGCTGTAACATGAGGCAAATATTAATATCCATGTATGCCGACGATATTACCTTGTACATTAGAGACCCACAGCATAACTTAAACACCCTACTCTGAGAGTTTGTAACGTTTGGTCGTCTGTCGGGTGTCCACATAAACTGGAGTAAGTCCTGCTTCTTCCCGCTCACAGAAGCGGTGACGCGTTTCCCCCTGGACTACCCATTGCAATGGTGTGACGAAGACTTGCGCTACTTGGGCATCAAAATCACCAGGGGCAAGGAAGAACTCATGCGTCTTAATTATGGTGTAGCAATCTCACGCCTTACGGATAAAATTGACCGCTGGATTACACTCCCACTCTCTGTGGCGGGGAGGGCCTCATTGATCAAAATGGTGGCTCTGCCCAGTTCTTGTACCTGTTCCTAAACATTCCCTATTTTCCTGGGAGACATTTTTTTACATCCCTCAGATCCGAACTGGGCAGACTGGTATGGGGCGGTAAAAGAGCTAGACTGAAGTGGTTCACGCTAATTAAACCTTATGCAGCGGGTGGATTCGGCATTCCTGACTTTGAACTTTATTATATTAGCGCCCAGGCACATTACATATACTATTGGATTTGAAAGCCCAAGTACATGCCACAGCTTGCGGCTGAACACTGGCTGCTACACCCTATCCTGATAGAAGGAGCAGTCTATATGACTCTGAATGCTCGAGAACGCACACAGACCACAGTGAATGCCACAATCACAGCATGGCAATGAATAAAGAGCCTGTTCGATCTCCCTCTGTTGTATTCGCCATTGCTTTCTCTGGCCTATCACCCGGACATGGCGCTGCTATGGGAGGCAGTCTTCCACAGGCTGCAGCAACGATTATCCATCCCATTATGGGGAAACCTCTACGCGAATGGTGCATTCAGGGACTCAAGCGACTTGTTCAAGGATGTACACCATACTCCATTAGACAGCTTTCTGTATATTAGACTCAAACAGGGAATAAGAGCGCTTCACACTGACTTTCCTGCTGAACCCCCATTGCTTCCACCACTTCACGCTGTACTACAGCAACCCTCACCTAGGTGATTGGTCTCGCTCATCCACCGGGCCATACACACCAGGCCTGTGACACTGGACTCACCATCTCGAACTAAATGGGAGATTGAACTGGGCACACCCATAAAAGAAGAACAGTGGGAATACTGCTGCTCACAAACTGAACGAGTATCTGCCAGCAGTTGGTTTCGGATAATACATTATAAATATCTACATAGATTGTACTGCAACCTGGTTAGCATGCACAGACACCAACTGCGCGACACTGACCACTGCGATAGATGCCGCGCGCCGCAGACCGATTTCTTGCATCTGGCCTGGGACTGCCCCGCCGTCTCCGAGTACTGGAAACAAGTCTTTGCAGCCCTTACCCAGGTGATCAATGCAAGCCTTGAGGCTACCCCATTGACCGCATTACTGAGCTATGTTCAGCATGTCCCCACAGCGCACCGCAGATTTGTGGCTCTTGCTCTACTGATGGCCAAGCGTCGCATAGCCTGCAGATGGGGTAGGGGGAGAGCACCGAAATTTAAGGACTTGCTTGCAGATATGATACACTGCCAAGATCACTCCACCCTTTATGCTGAACTCCTCCCTACCAACTCTCGACCCAGGGACATATGGGCGCCATTTGCAGCTTATCTATTGTCCCGCGCTGAGGCAGACGACCAACATATTGCTAATACTTAGGTGCAGGATCTGTCTTTCTGTGGTACTTAGCTCTTAGAATGGCCTTCCTGCACATTGTTTCCTGACCAACAACCCCTATGTCCTGCAGACCCCGGAGGATCATATCAAGGGAAGGGAGCCCCTAGTCAACCCCTTATGCCTTTTTGTATTCTCATGCTTGCCTTGAATTATATTTACATGTACAATGTTATGAGAATTATTGTGTAGTGTGCTCCTAGCTATTACTTGCTGAATGTTATTATTTGACCCGGGTTAACAAGAGAACCACTATGACCAGTGCACCTTTTTCACTTTGTTGTGGGTTCCATCATGCACACGTATATTTCAGAAATGCTTAAACGCTGAGACGCGGCCGGCCCTGAGAGGTTGTAGGCGGCTTGCTGTGTTAGAAAATTCGGACTATCGTCCTTTGCTATGGATGATACACACTGTTCGTAAGCGCTGCCGGCCACACGACTCGTTGTAGGCATGAAGCTGTGTAGCCCATTTACTCAACCAATAAAATGTTTAAAAAAAATAAATAAAAAGAAATTTAGCTAAATGAGACAATACCTTTTGACGTTTCACAGGATGACCTAGACCACGAACATTCCACGAGACAACGTCCATCATAGTGTTGGGTTAGGGAGTATATGAGGAAACTGGAACATGAAACTGTAGGACCAATGAAAAGAAAAAGACGCCAATTATTATGTGATGAATAAAAGATATTACCAAAAATATAACATTTATTACACAGCAAAATCAGATGTAAAATGATAAATACAGGAGGAAAAAAGAAAGCAAAAAGGAGGAAAATATAGAAGGAAGAAACAAGTATACAGACCAAGGAGTAAAAACCAGAACTGTAAAGAAAAGAATGATCGAGATACAGAGGCATAGTGACGTCAAAGAATACGGACACTGGTGAGAGAAAAGAATGAAGAAAATGAGAACCTCATGAAGTAAAAGATAACCAACAATTAGAAAATATGAATGAAGCAAACTTTTGAAAACATATTAGTGATCCTGAAATTTAAGGAAATTCAGTTATTAGTATCCCTGCCACGAGAGGAAATGTTATTAAGAAAGAGTTTAAGTTTATCAAGATCATCAAAGGATCGTGAGCGTCCATCATTTGTGATTTTACATAGGCATGGATGAAGGATTCCGTATTTGATGTTTAGATGTCTCAATTGAGGTCGTACAGCAAAGAACTCTTTGCGTTGGGCATTTGTTGCATTAGAAAAATCTTGAGAGATAAAAATATTATGGCCCGACCAAATAAGACAACGTTTAAGCCTTACAGCCCTCAAGACCTGCATAAGTTCAGTAAATTCCAGGAAAAGCATTATAATTCCACGTGGTTTGTTTGAAGTAGGATGCAGTCGACCTAACCAATGTGCTCTCTGTATATTTAGAGGAGAAGGCGATGACTGAAGATCTAAAACATTTTGAAGAAATTTCTGTAGGAATGCCACACTGTCAGGACCTTCAATATTTTCCGGAAGACCATAGAGGCATAGGTTATTTCTGCGGTTACGATTTTCAAGATCCTCAGTGTGGATTTTTAACTTGTGGATTTCCTGCTCAAGTAGTGGAATCTTAGAAGAAACATCTTGTATGTCGCTCACCTGTTGTTCAAGTTCCAGTAACTTTCCTTCCATAACAATCCATCTCTCCTCAATCTATTTTAATTTTTAATTAGCAGTGGACATAAAAGGTTGAAGACCATGTACTTCATCTAATATAGAGTCCAAAACTGGATTCTGTGAGGAGAGGATAGGAGAAGGCGGGTCGTTTTTAATGCCTTTTCGATTTTGTACCAGATGAAGAGTATCCGGCAAGGTGAAGATCGTTAGCCATAGCTGATTACTGAGGGGAATAATTTATATATATGAGGCAAATAACAAGAACTTCAGAGCAGTGTAGAGAAAAATAAGTCACTCCTTATGATAATGGAAAGTTCATACGCTCATATTCCTCAATATGTAACAAGTAATTGAAGATCCACAAGTGAGCAATAGTGACAAATGCACAACAGTATAAGATTGGACAATCTTCAAGCAGGAAGACTCTGAGAAGAAAAAACTGTCTCAATTGCCACACAAAAAAAATAAAAACAGTAGAAAAATGGCTTCTGTGTGAAGTAGTTAAAGTTCTAAGGTTATTCCAGGTGGAGGATATATATATATAATAGCATTGTAGCCCACTGGAGTTTAAAGATGGTAAAGCAGACAGTGGTTGTGAGGAAAACTGTCTCATTGCCACACATTAGTATCAAAAACGGTTGAAAAAAGGCATTGTTGCACAGTAATTACAATTCAAAGATTATTCCAGATGTAGGATACATATGTAATATCGTTGTCGCCCACTGTGGCTTAAAAGTGGGAAAACCAGAAAGTCACTGAGAAGACAAACTGCCTCATTGCCACATAAGAGTTTCAAAAACGGTCAAAAAAATTGTACTTTTTTTTTTTTTTTTTTTTTGTCGTCCTCATAACCACCGTTTAGACCAGTGCCAAAAAGGAATCAACGGAGAATAACTGGCTCAGTTAAAACTGGTGGGGACAGATATCTTGAGGGCCCTCTATCCCACAGTCTTCCACCGTAATCCGAAGAGGCACTAGATCTTAACTTGCCATCCCACAGCAAATCTCGGAGTAGTTTTGGCAGCCATATAAAAGCCGGGCATGAACCGGATAGCAGCTGTTTCAATGGTGCTAAACACAAAGAGCAACCATAGGAGATCAATCATTGGACTCGGGGAAAAAAAAAAAAAAAACCCCGGATGTATCACTGAGACCACTTTATCATGTGCCAAAATGCCCTTTTCCTGCGATTTCCAGATCTAGCCAAATCCGTGACTGATGTCCACAATACAGAGTCTTGCCAGTCTCTAAAAGTAGGAGGTGAGGAGTCCTTCCATTTCCTGCAGATCTCTCTTCTTGCGAGCAGGATGGAATAAAAAACTAAACATTTAGGTAGATGTTGTACTCCTTCCAACACTCCAAAAATAATCAGGGACAAATCCATTGTGACATGTCTTCCTAAGGACTCAGTGAGGCTGTTGCTGATATCTTGCCAAAAAGATGTTAATGTTGGGCATTCAAAAAACATATGTGTATCCGAAGCGGCGATTTGGCCACATTTGGCGCAGGACACTGTCTGACCACCTGTAAATTTAGAGAGTCTAGAGGGGGAGTAATACGCCCTATATAGGGTAAAAATGTGGTTTCTACGAAGCCATGATGGCTTAACGATACTCCACAAGAGCTCGAAAGAGGATTTCCAAAGTATTTGTAGATTCACATCCCCCAGGTCAGAGCCCCATATTGACTCTGGTAAAACAAAGTGCCCATCTACCTCCTCCATTATAGAGTTGTACCATCTAGATATTTCTTTCTTTTCTGGCCCTCTGCTTAGTAGATCGGAGATAAAGGGGCTATGTCCACCTAGTTTGAACTTATTTTTATTAGCAGGAGATGTTTTATAGGCTGCTGTCCAACTGTAAATCTGGTTATATTTGAAGCGAGAAAAGTTAGGACCAATCTTGGCTTGCAAATATTCCCATGGAAATAAGTCTCCTTCGTAGAAAAGATCCCCCCAAACCTCCATGCCCGCCTCCCTCAAAGGGACTGCCAGGATATCATCAAGCCAAACCGGACCTTCGGGTAAGCCCCACAACGGGGTTTTTTCGCAAAAGTAGTTTACTTTTATAGCTTTCATGATTTCTGCCCATGTTCGTGCAAGACCCTGTAAGATCTTCAGTTTAATCTTCTTAAAAAACTTAGGATTTCCAAACTTAAAAAGAAAACTAGAGTGATTGATATTTTCCCCCTCCAACATTGCTGCATACATCATACCCACCCCCAGGAGTCAGGGTTCTTTAACAACATCCTTGAGTGGGATAATTGAAAGGCCCAGGCATAGATTTTTAAATCCGGAGCCGCCAAGCCTCCCTTTTCACGTCGCCGTCTTAGTTTTTTCCAGGCAATTCATGGTATGTGGTTGTGCCAGATAAAAGAAGAGACGTTTGATTGAAATTTAGCTAAGATTTTTTGATCAAAATATAGGGGAATGGTATTAAATAAAAAAGAAATCTTTGGAAGAATAGACATTTTGATAAGATTTATCCTACCTATTAATGAGAGGGGAAGATGTAACCAAGATTGGAGAAGCTTCCGACAGTCTTTAAGTACTGAGGACAAATTAACCTGGACTATTTTATTTATGTCTTTTACAATTGTTAAACCTAAGTAGCGCATTGAGGTGCTGGGATGAAGTTCTATAGGTGGATTCTCATCATTCCAGATAAGCATTTCGGTTTTGGTTGCGTTTATCTCATACCCGACACCTGACCAAAAGCGGTAGCTAGCTTCACTATGGCAGGGAGAGCCGTGACGGCCTCTGATGTTAAAATAAGTACATCGTCGGCATATAATGCCACCTTTCTCGTCCAACCTTGATAATGAAACGGTTTAATGGTGGGCTCCTCCCTTAAATATTGCGCAAACGGTTCGATGTAAAAATCAAAAAGTAAGGGGGAGAGTGGACAGCCCTGTCGAGTTCCCCGGGTAATAGAAAAAGGACTTGATAATTCACCATTCACGAGAAGAGATGCCAATGGATTGTTGTACAAGAGACTGATCGCCCTACGAAAACCACCACCCACACCAAATTTGGCCAAGGCCTCCGACAGGTAAACCCAATTAACCCTGTCGAAGGCCTTGGTTGCGTCCAGTGTCAGGGCTGCCAATGGAAGCTTATTAGATGTTGCTATATCTATGGCGCCAATTAGATCAAAGGTTAGTTCATATATTTGTCTTCCCTTTAAGAATCCCTTTTGATCCAGATGAAGGACCGATGGTGAGATTTTGGCTAATCTTGATGATAAAACAGTGGTAAAGATTTTATAATCCACATTCAGGATAGATATTGGCCTATATGACCCACATTCTTCCTTCGGTTTACCTGGTTTTAAGATAAGGGTAATAGAGGCACTATCCCAGGATGTTGGAGGAGACATACCTTCTAAGAGAATTTGATTGAACAACTTTGTGAGAAAAGGAGCAATCTCTGAGTCTAAAAGTTTATATAATTCAGTCGGAAGGCCGTCGGGACCCGATGCTTTCCCCTTCTTAGAATTCTTAATGGCTGAGATCACCTCACTCTCAGTAATGGGGCTGTCCAAATATTGGGAATGTTCTAAAGAGAGAGAAGGTAAGGTAATATTATCCAACCAGCTCTTAACAGACTCAGCCGATATCACTTTGTCTTCTTTATAAATAACCTGAAAAAATTTCCTAAATGCCTCCCTGATGTCCTCATCGGAGGAGAGATTAGTATTACCTATTTTTATGGTTGCAATGTTGTTCCGGACTAAGCATGGGCGAATTTTGCGGATCTCGCGTTCGCGAATTTTGCGGATTTGCGGATTCGCAATCCGCAAAATCCGCGAATTCCCGCGAATTTGCGGATTTTTTTTTTTTTTGTGTTCGCCCGTGTTTCTGCCAGTTCGCGAGGGTTTTTACAATTTCGCAATTTGCGAACTTACCTGTCGGGTCGCAAGTTTTGCGAACTTGTTGTTTCTACATGTCCAGCCTGTTTGGGACACTCTTCTTCATCACTGCCACTCTCTGTCACCACTGCCACTCTCTGACTACTCATGCCACCCTCTGGCCCACCCATGCCACCCTCTGTTTCATCACCACACCCTCTGGTTGTCCAGTGTACATTATTTTCGGCAAAGCAAAGCACACCTTCCCTGCCTCAAGTGACCTGAATTAATTTGGGGCTGATTAATGTGTCACAGAATATTTTTTTAGCTGGCACCTGCTTCCTTAGTGCGCCCTGATTAGTGATCTTTTGCACTTGCTAAGTGCTTTCATTGTTGCAAAATTAGTTACAACACCTGCCCTGCCCCAACTGACAATAATGAATTAGGGGCTAATTAATGTGTCACTGAAAGAATTTAAAGTTCCAGCCTGGCACCTGCTTGTCTGCTCCTTTAGCTGTAAATCAGGACCTTTGTGGCATACAGTTAAGGTCAGAGCAGGGTCACACAATAGTTGCAAGCAGGCAACCGAATTCTGGAGGGCCCCCTCAGGAAGCAATACAAAGAATCGTTACAAATCATGAGGTTGACCTTTTGCACCTGCTCATTGCTTTTGCTTTTGCTGAAATCGTTTTGCGGTTTTTTTCGCGCTATTCGCGGGGCGCGGCGTCGTGCGAAACCGACCGCGGAAGCCGCCAATTCGTGCGAATGAGCATTTTATTTTTTTGCGGCTTGTTGTTTCGCGAGTTTTTTTGCAGTATTCGCGAGCCGCTTGCAGCGCAACACGCGAATTTACCCCAAGGTCGAGTACGGGCGCGGCCATTTTGTTTGCGTGACGTATTTCCGTTTCCGCCCGCTATGTATAATCTCGCGCAGTAAGCGCATTGCGAGTAGAGGTTCGCACGAGATCGCGCGGGAAATCTAGAGGTTCGCACGAGATCGCGAGGAAAATCTCGCGCGAACTGACTTTCGCGCTCGGAAACGGGCGCCGGCCATCTTGTTTTTCATTCATTTCCTGTGTCTGGGCATGGTGTTTAATCCTCTTGATATCTTTCCCATCCTTTGCTTGTTTTCAGTTTTTTTTTTACGATTTTGCTTCTTATCTATCCCTCTCTTTTCCTAGCTGTATATTTTTGTCTTTTCTGCTATTTTTCTTTACTTTTAAACTACTTTTGTAAACTCTTTTCTTTTCTTCTTCCCTATCCTATTCTTTCTTAATTTTCTACTTCTTCCTACCTTACCTGCCCAGACCATGGTCAAGCCAGGCGCCGTGAAGCTGCCCAGGCACTTGAGGGCCGCAGCGGCGGCGGGGAGTAGTGCTGGACCCAGTGGCAGGACAGCAGGCGTGAGATCGAGGGGGGAGCAGGTGACGCGCCGGGAGATATTCAGCCCGGAGGAAGTGGGCGCGCTGGTCTACTTCGTCCAGCGCCGCCTGCCCAGGACCATCGCGGGAGGCGGCAGGATCGCGGCCGGCGGCTACAACATGCGGGAGCGCCGGAAGCGGTGGGAGAAGGTGTGCTGGGCCATATCCCACCTCTACGGGGTCCAGCGCACCTACAGCCAGGTCACCCATCGCTGGACGGACCTCCTGGACCGCGAGCGCGACCTGCTGGACCAGCTCGGCTTGGAGATCCCCGGGCTTGGTGAGTAGTAGTAGCCATTGGCATTTAATCACTCACTACTATGATGTTTTCTCCTGCTCTGTGTTGTTGTATTGCAAATATTTGTTTTTTACATGGAGCAAGCCAATAATGCCGCTGATGACGATTACATTGTAGTTAAATTATATTTCAAAATCTTCTGTGCATTTCAGGTGCACTGCTCTCCTTCTCAGTGGGGTTGCTACTATGCTTATTTGTTTTCTATTTCGTGGTCTCATTGGCCTGAGTAACTATTATGTATGAGTGTACTTAACAGAACTGCGTAATGCTAGACACTAGGGGGCAGATTACATTTACAAGCCCCTTGCGCCACGTTTACGTTGCCTTGCGTGACGCAACAGCGGCGTAAACGTGCCGCATCCCTGCAAGTCATTTACAGCATGACGCATCTAGGGAGATGCGTCACGTTATAAAGCCATGGGCCTGCACCACAATGGGTGCGTTCCTAGTACGCAGGGTGGGCGGTCCAGCGGCTGTGCGCCTCGCAAAATTGCCTGCGTGAAATCTACAAGATTTAACGCAGGCACTTCTGCGACGCTGCTACGTCAATTCAATTCCTTATGTCTGCTCGAAGCAGGCGAAAGGACTGACACAGCATGTAAAGTATTGGGTGGCCCTGAGCATTACTGGAGTTGCATTGCGTTGGCGACGTGACTCCAGCGATGCGCCGCTCTTACGTGACGAGATGCGTCACGCAAGTGCCTACCCTTGCGCCAGGGCGCGCCGCATTGTAAATGAGGCACATCTGCCGTGTCGCAAGGGTAGTTTTGCGTGACGCATTTGATCTGGCGCATCTCTGGAGATGCGCCAGAACGCGTAAGTAAGTATGCCCCTAAGGGGCAGAATTGCAATTACCGTCGCATCCCTGCAAAGTAGCAGGGATGCGCCATTAATTGTGCGGCCCGCTACCACCACCAAACATGGTGCGCCGTATTTGCAATGCGGCGCCCCATGGGCCCAAAACGTCACCGAAGCTTTACTGCTGGAGTTGCGTCGCAACGATGGCGCAGCTCCATCAATGCTCTGGGGTACCCTATCTCCCCAATGCTGGGTCAAGCCGTACGTCTGCTTCAAGCAGGTGCAGGGTTTGTGTGACGCATCATTGTCCTAAAGGTGACTGATTGATATTTTGTAGATTTCCCTCAGCCACTATTAGGATGTGTTCCAGCGCAGGAATGCCCTCCCTTGCGCCGGAACGCCCCCTGATGGCGCAGGGCTTTATAACGGGATGCATCTCCCAAATGCGTCACGTTGTTATAATATTATACGCCGCACCATGGCGCCCTTTTTTGTTTAGCTGCTGCGTCACAAAAGTCACGCAAGAACGGCGCAAAAGAGCCGCAAGGGCTTAAATCTGCCCCTTCCTTTGTAACCCTGACAATAAGAAAAATAGTGGCGGTGGATTGATAGTTTGACTATTTAAATGACTGGTAATGTAGCAGGCAACTGTTAGTGTTGTCACTGATCTGACTGAAATCACAATGGAGTTTGTCTGTCACTTTGCGTCTTGCCTGCGGACTGCTGCCTGCCAGTCCTAGGTGAACGTTTCAGTACTTTGTTTAGTGAGTTACGTGACTTTCGAAGTCACAGGTCCGCAAATAAATGAAAAGTAACCATAATCAATATAATTTCGCGGAAATATTTTGTTATTGTTCTTTTGAAATGTTTGATTTGGTTGACATTGACAAGCAACAATCATCCATGTTTTCTGTTCTTTCTTTCATGTTGTACGTCAGCTCCCCCCAGGGGCGAGAGGAGGACACAGGAGCAGCAGGCGGCGGATGCTGTTCATCAACAGGGCCAGGATCGGGCAGGCGAGGGCTCCTCTGCTGGCCCCAGTAAGTTTTCATTTTAGACTAGTACCTATTTTTCCTAGCGTTCCTCATTTGACTTTTTTCAACATTGTCTTTGCTCTTCTTGTAGACTGTATCTAAATTCTTATCCTGCCTCTACTATGACTCCCTGTGGTATTACTAGATTATTCTTATTAGTCTGTCTGTGTAGCTAACTAAGATTGCACGGTTGGCGAAACTCCCATGATTCTAGTCAGCAATAGCTCTATCAACTTAGTGCAGTCCTCTGGGATTGTCCATAATGTCTTTTGAAGTGTTCTATCTGGACTCATGCTTGCAAAAATTGCAAAACCTTTCGCTCAGTCACTCTAGTCTGGAGGACCAAAAAACACAGATTGTATTTAAATTTAAAAGCTTTATTAAAAGTAAACACATTTATTAAAATGAAGTCATAATAAAACTAAACGTTTAACTGATAATGGAAAAGTGGTTAGTGCTGACGATTAATTGAAGACATTTCTTGTGGTCGAGCCGAGCTCTCACCTGGTTTCAACTTGATCTTGTTGTTAGAAGTTCATCTTCTGTCTGTGTGGAGAAAAATGGTGCGTGTTAAAAAATCAGCCTTCATCAGTTGTGCCAAAAAGTGCAGCAAGACAACCTTCCCTGGAAAAAGGGACATTTTTTTTAACTTTAACGTAGACAGTCACAAATTACATTGTTTTCACATGTCTTCATTCCTAGACCAAATACTAGTGACTAGTGAGTGCTTTATTCTAAGATTCTTAAATGTACTTTGTAGGTGGAACATCTGGTGGCGGGGCCAGTGTGGTGGTGGTGCTCGACACGGAGGCGGAGGGCAATTCATCAGGGGAGGAGGCGGCGGCGGCGGCTGTGAGAGTTGAGACGGTGGTGGCGGCCAGAGGTAAGCTCTTATATATTCCTTACTTATTGAGATTGAAGACTAGCTGGGAAGGCAAGAATATGAGATGCATGGCTGGGTGAATGATGAAGCAATGATGGGTGGAAGGACAACAGCCTGGGTGGGTGACACAGAAACTGTATGTGTCCATATACCTGGATCATGCTACTATCTGACTCTTAGATAGCATATGTGTATCTAGAGCAGGGGTACTCATAGTACGGCCCGCGGGCCGGTGGTGGCCCGGCAAGCCTTCCTTGGCGGTGCGCAGACCTTGCAGACAATCACTGCTCCCCCGGCCCCCACAGAGCAGAGGCTTTTTTGTATTTCACCTGTTAGCGCCCCTGCATCTCCACTCTGACAATCACTGCTCCCCCGGCCCCCACAGAGCAGAGTGGAGATGCAAGGCCACAAAGAGGTGAAATAGAACAAAGCCTCTGCTCTGTGGGGCCGGGCAAGCAGTGATTGTCAGGGTGGAGAAGCAGGGGCGCTAAAACAAACAAAGCCTCAATAATATGTTAATGGTCTTTTAAAGACCTGTTAAGTACTTTGGTGTTGTTGTCTGTGTGTGCGCGTTGAGGAAGCGGTCTCAACCCGGGCTGAAGGCTGACACCGATAGACACACACACAGTGAGATGACAGAGGGAGAGGGAGGGCAGGAGGGAGAGAGAGATGGAGGGAGGGCAGGAGGGACAGCAGGAGGGAGAGAGATGTATGTAAATGCTGGGTCTGGTGGCTCAGTGGATGAGGGCATCTGCTGCAGGGACCTGTGTGCAACCTCATGGTCACAAGTTATCGTTTTGCTTTAGCCCCGCCCCCTCTGACTCCGCCCCCACCAGTGCGGCCCTCGGCCCCAAACTACACTGTAAATGTAGCCCCTGAGAGAAAGTTTGTGAGTACCCATGATCTAGAGAGAGTAGATGGTCAGTGGATGAACTAAGTGTAACTTTGAAGAGCATGTAACACTGCACCCGCACGTCCGTTCCAGTGTAGGAAAGGCAAGGAAAAGAACTTTTAATTTTGTCCAAATACTACCATAAGTAGTAGCAGTAGTTTGTATTGCAAGCACTGCATAGATCCGGTTATTATGGTGGCCACTCCCTACCTCTCTTAATAAGTTTAGTAGTACTCAGTCATTCATGTGTGGATGTATCACTGCCTGTCACTCAATAAAAAGCAAAGCACCTAAAGTCATCCCATATATAAGCAAAAACATCCCATGTGAAGTGATAGATAATCAGATTATTTATCTTCTTCAATTTTCCATTTCTAGTACTCATTTCCACTGTAGGGTGAAAGTTAAATTAATTAAGCAGTAGCCCTTGAGTTGTAACAGAGTATTCTCAGTGCCACCCGTAATAGAAAAGTAAGAGATTCACCACCTGCATGTACTGGACGGGTACAGTAACGCAACGGCAACGCAAGTCTAGGTCACTCCTCATGGCGTGCGTCTCTTTTTCTCGGGTGCAAGTTTACCGCGCTGGCATTATGCCGGCTTGCAGAAAATAACGTACCAATTTTCCAAAACAAGAGACAAGAAGAAGAATAAGACTGGTGTACTTTCATAGTCGACTCCAATGGAAGTCCACAGTGCTCATAGAATTTGTTCCTTAAACTCCCACTAATGTTAGAGCAAGGATGAAGAAGTGTGAGGTTAGATAGATACTGGCCTCAATAGTTATGTAATGCGCTTGCAAGTTGCTAGTTGTACTGCAGCACACATTTCTGCTGAATGATTGAGTTAATCTTAAAGAGCATTGGTTACAGACTATGTCTTTCTTTCTTCATATAGGTTCTCCTTCCAAACGAACAAGGAGGAAGGAGCTGGCTAGAGCGGCCCGGCAACGGAGAATCGAGGCCACTGTTGCGGAATATCGGCGGCTGGTGGCCCTGGAGGACGAGGAAAGTGTGCGGTCGACAACAACAACGTCGTCTGCATCGGCCTCCGTGGCCTCACCGGCTGCCACCCAGCACAGTGGTCCACCGAGACTGAGCCGGGCTGCCAAAGGCAAACGCCACCGCCGAGCAGCAAGGCCAACAGCTGCTTCTCACAGGCCTTGCACCTGCAAGGCAGTGAAGGCACGCCTGCGCCGCACTACCCTGATGGTGTCCCGCCTTCAGCAGGAGCTCGCCTTGCTCCGCGAGGAGCATGATGCCCTGGCCCAAAAAGTTAACAGCATCCACCCATAGTGTCCCTTGCCCCTTTTTTAGAGACTTTTGGGGGGTGGGAATTGGGAGTTGGGTTTTTGGGGACTTTTGAAGGACAATCGTTGGGGTTAGGGAGGGTCTTGCGGGAGATTATTTTGTTAGGGATATAAATATACTTTTTCAAACTTTATCTGAGCATACCTGTTTTTTACTGCTTGCCTGGTGGGTGGGGGTTTAACGTTGACTGTTTTCCTGAAAGTTTAGTTCCATTTTCTTCCTTTAAGTGTAAATGCCCAAATGTTTTCAACACTAAGTGCCTCTCACAGACTAAGTGAAGTGAATCCAAGAGTCCTAGGACTTTAGTAGTACTACCTTCAGTCTCTCGTCTCTCGTACTAATACTCCATTATACCCCCAAACCACCAAACGCTTATCTTACCTGTAATTTGTGTTTGAAAGTAGGGCTAGGCCCAGGGCTGGCTCCACGGGAAACACCGAATAACGTTGGCAATCTTGGTCGGATAAAATTTCCTCATAGCGGTGGTACTAGTGGTGTGACACAGTGGCAGTTGCATGCCTATGAAAAAAAAGAAAATGAAATCTGGTTTGTCCTCCTGAGCAATTCAACGGTACAACTGAGAATATAGCAGGTGACAGAAGTACAGTAGAGCAGTGCCACATTGTAGCCTAACAAATGGTAAAGTATAACTACTAATTCGGTTGAAGTTCTTTCACATTAGCAATGGTTCTTTGTCAAGCAGAGTAAGAATATATCATCGACAACTGTGGAAAGAAAGAATGCGACAGTACAGGGCCTGTGTGGAATTATTGATAACTATATTCAACATAAGGTCTCTGTAGCCAGATACCCGAGAGCCTTGCTGGTCACTATAAATCCATTCACAACAACACTCAATGGGGTTGGTCTGGAAGGTGTCACGTTTACTCCCCGTGATCCAGTCGATGCAAATATGGTTCCACCTCCAAATGTCACCAACACCCAGAAGTGTAAACACAGGGTGTTCGAGGCATTAGGCGAGGGAGAAAAATAACAAACTAAAATAAAAAATGTGGGATGGGTAAAGGTAGGGTCAGCAGGGAAAGGATACCTGTAAGAGAAGACAAGACAGGCATCAGTGAAGTGATGTCCTAACATACAAGGGTACTCTCATATAGTCTCACTAAATAGTCTGCAAGTCTCCCGCCTACTCATGGGAAATGTAGTTTCATAGTACGGTAGGCGCTTAGGGGCTGCGTAACCTGACAGAAGGTATAGTAGATAGAAAAGGAGAAATTGCTTTTTTTCTAGGTGTCCCCTCACTCACCAGGGTTGCCCCTTGGTGACATGCTTCATCATTGGGGCCATCCCAGTCCTCTACGGCCTGGGGCGTGCTGCGACTTGCGAATTACGTAGGAGCACTTACAAATGACTATGTGTGGTGCAGATAGTGGAGTGGACTAAGTGATGTGTTAAGGGATCAATGTAGAAGCCGAGAGAGAGCAAAGAAATGCAGTCACAGTCAGAGAAAAAGGCAAGGGATACTGTATCTATGTGGTTGTAGTGGTCCTGTTGGAAGTGGTAAGTAAGTTGCCCGCAGAAAAAAAATCCTCCTATTAGCGGCACTCCTCCATTGCAGCCGACGCTTCGTCCACCGATGTTGGTCACCAGAAGACACCCTGTCCACTGCCTGCCTGATGCTGAATTGTGGCTCGCTACTGTGAAGCCTGACTCCATCCTTTTTTCCCCATTGCAGAGACTGAAACCCGGCCTGTAATTATTCAACGAAAAACAGGAAGTGATATAATATTACAACACCACTGATAAATAAATATAAGGTATGTAGGCTGTGGAGTGCAAAAAGTCACAATTTGTTTTTCCTAGTAGACAGACAGTACAATGTTTTTGAAAGTGCGTACTCTGAGTCACCTTTTGAAGGATAAATAAGTATGGGCAAATTAATGTAGCGGATCTTGCCCCTCAAGCTAGGTGTACTGTAAACTGTGTTTTAGAACAAAAATAGATCTTCCTAGCAGTGCTCCCACCCAAAAAACGAGGCCTAGCAGAAAACTGGAGACAAAACTTACTTTGAAAGTAAAAGTAGGCCGAAGTACCCTAATTACCCATTACCCCCCGTGGATTGTATTCAAACCACTTGCAAGCAACCAAGCAAAAGTAGCCATAGCCAGCATCGCTCCAAGACTCGAAATCCCCCCCACTCAAACACATGCAATAGAAATACTGCTAACCCTAACGAACCCTAAGTTAAGAATAGTGGCAAAGGCTTTCTTTAACTATGCCAAATCCCCCCTTTCCCACCATGGATTTTCTTCAAATGACTTGCAACCAAAATTACACATGCTCACGAGTGCTCTAAGACCCCAGAACTCAGTTTGAAAAATCTAGAACACCCCGATACACATGCAATCCTGCTGCTAGGGCTAACCCTAACGAACCCTAAGTTACAAAAAGTGCCAAAACTAAAGGCTTTTCCGCGCGGATTTTGTCCCAACCACTTCTACCCGGTATTAGACCTTCCCAGGAATGCCCCAAGACCCGGCAACCCACCCGCCAAGAAGCATAACACCCCCAAACAGGACAAAAGCAAACTCTCATACTTGCAATATTTCTGGGCCTTCGGTCCAAACGCGCTGCGTAGCTAGGCCATAAGTCGGGGTTGGCACGACGGATTTCCTGAAAAGCAAATGCAATCAAGATTAGAGTGTCCCAGCAGTGCTCCCAGACCACGAAACTCACCCGCAAACACCAGGAAGCCCCCCAAACAGGCCCCCGAAAACGCTACATAGAGCAAAATGTCTGAAATAGCCCAAAAAAAATCGGCCTGGATTTTGTCCCAACCACTTCTACCCGGTATTAGACCTTCCCAGGAATGCCCCAAGACCCGGCAACCCACCCGCCAAGAAGCATAACACCCCCAAACAGGCCAAAAGCAAACTCTCATACTTGCAATATTTCTGGGCCTTCGGTCCAAACGCGCTGCGTAGCTGGGCCATAAGTCGGGGTTGGCACGACGGATTTCCTGAAAAGCAAATGCAATCAAGATTAGAGTGTCCCAGCAATGCTCCCAGACCACGAAACTCACCCACAAACAGACGGAACCCCCCCTAAGAGCACCTCAAAGGCAAGCAAGTCATCAAAAACACAAAAAATTTTCCGCCTGGGATTTGGTCCAAAACACTTTTATCCGGTATTAGAGCTTCCCAGCAATGGCCCCAGAGCCGTCAACCCAGGAGAAAACGAGTAGAAGACCCCCAAACAGCCAAAGAGCAAAAGTACAAAAATGGGGACTTAGTCAATTTTTCACAAATTTCCCAAATCACTCCGCTCGCGCTCTGCAGCTAGGCCCTAAGTCCCCTCTGCCACCATGGATTTGCTTCAAACCTCTTGCAAAGTAAAGTAGATATAGCCAGCAGTGCTCCCAGACCACGAAACTCACCCAGAAACACCAGGAAGCCCCCCAAACAGGCCCCCGAAAACGCTACATAGAGCAAAATGTCAGAAATAGCCCAAAAAAAAATCGGCCTGGATTTAGTCCCAACCACTTCTACCCGGTATTAGACCTTCCCAGGAATGCCCCAAGACCCGGCAACCCACCCGCCAAGAAGTATAACACCCCCAAACAGGCCAAAAGCAAACTCTCATACTTGCAATATTTCTGGGCCTTCGGTCCAAACGCGCTGCGTAGCTAGGCCATAAGTCGGGGTTGGCACGACGGATTTCCTGAAAAGCAAATGCAATCAAGATTAGAGTGTCCCAGCAGTGCTCCCAGACCACGAAACTCACCCGCAAACACCAGGAAGCCCCCCAAACAGGCCCCCGAAAACGCTACATAGAGCAAAATGTCTGAAATAGCCCAAAAAAAATCGGCCTGGATTTTGTCCCAACCACTTCTACCCGGTATTAGACCTTCCCAGGAATGCCCCAAGACCCGGCAACCCACCCGCCAAGAAGCATAACACCCCCAAACAGGACAAAAGCAAAATCTCATACTTGCAATATTTCTGGGCCTTCGGTCCAAACGCGCTGCGTAGCTAGGCCATAAGTCGGGGTTGGCACGACGGATTTCCTGAAAAGCAAATGCAATCAAGATTAGAGTGTCCCAGCAATGCTCTCAGACCACGAAACTCACCCACAAACAGACGGAACCCCCCCTAAGAGCACCTCAAAGGCAAGCAAGTCATCAAAAACACAAAAAAATTTCCGCCTCGGATTTGGCACAAACCACTTTTAGTGCTTCCCAGCAATGGCCCCAGACCCGTCAACTCACCTGCAAAGAGGTAGAACAACACCCCCACAAGTGCTGAGTCTTTCTTCATTGGGCGTAAACCAGCCCTCTGCTTTGATGGAAATAGGAGTCTGGAGGAGGAGGATAGAGGAGCATGTTCTTCTGAACTTGTGAACCTGAGGAATGCAGACTGCGGCACCTTCAAATAAATTAGCAAACAAGTGAAGACAGTTCTGCTGATGGGCTTGTCTTTGTGATTATCTGATTAAAGTTTGAATTATATTAACTGTGCACAACAAAGAAAGACAGACACACAGGAATAAAAGTGAAGGATGAAAAAGAAAGTTATTGATTCGTTGTCTCATTTTCAGGGCTCGAAGTCGGAATCACGGTCCAGGAATAAGAATAAGGCTTCGTCATCATACTCTGCGAATTCAGCCCGGGTGAGGTCAGTGCCACCTGACAGAGTAGAAATTCCCTCATCTATGGTGCTGGCCACCTCCTCTTCATCCGGCACGCTCTCTCGTACTCTTATATCTGGTGGTATGAGGTGCTGATTCATCTTGATCATTGTTAACCTCTCCACATTTTTGGGCGAGAGGCGGCTCCGTTTGGGAGTTACAATCCCACCAGCCGCACTGAAAACCCGTTCAGAAGACACACTTGCGAGTGGGCAAGACAAGTAGTTTAAAGCCAGGTTGGTGAGCTGTGGCCACAATTCTTTTTTCCCATGCCAATACGCCAATGGGTCAGAATTAACATAGACCTCTGTGGAGTCATTCAGATAGTCCTTCACCATCGACTCAAGGTCCTCCTCCAAGGTTCCTCCACTTTGCGTAGCTCTTGCTGTGCCTCTGACCTTTTGAGAACCAAACCCACGCAGAGCTAGCCAATCCTCTTCAGCCTCCAATGTTTCTGCTGTCTTTCGTGCAGATGATGCGGTTGCCGGTGTCTTTAACGGCTGAGAGGTCACTTGTGCCACAGCCACAGGTGCAGAAGTGGATTGTTTTGACTGGGGATGGCCTGCTGATGTACTGCCATTTCCTTCAATTTCCAGCCGTTCTGTTTCAAACTTCTTGGCTGACAAGGCTAGCCAACGTTTGTACTTTGTAACATCTTCATCAGCAAAAGGAAAGAATGCTCTGCCTGCCAGCGCCTTTTTGTAGCGTGGATCCAGAATAGTAGCACAAATGTAATGCTGTTCTGAGTGGATCTTTTGAAGACGTTCATCACCTTGTAGGAGCTCTAATAATTTCTCAGCCAGAAGCAAAGAGTCTTTCTTTTTGTCATCTTTTCGAAACACAGAACACACCTCCTTCAGTTGGTCCTCCAGCATGTACAACAATGGGATAGCTTTTCCCAAATTAGAGTCCTCCTTGCTGACTGCACGTGTGAAGACCTCAAAAGGACGAAGCATGCGTGTTAGGCTTTCAACTATGTTCCATTGCGGCCCACCCATCCTCCGCTCCTCTATACCCTCTTTCAAGAAATATTGATCGAGTTGCGTATACTGCTCATACAGACGCTCAAGCATGTAGAAGGTTGAGTTCCAACGTGTTACCACCTCCTGGATGAGTGCTTTCACTGGCATTTGACTTTGATATAGCATGCTCCTCAGCTGCTTGCGGGCCTTAAAAGAATGCCTGAAATGCTTGCATATTTTTCGGCAGTTCTCCAATACACTGTACGCTGCACTGCGTTTATTATCCAAGAATTTTTGGACAACCAGGTTTATACAGTGCGCCAAACACGGCACTCTGAAATAGTAACCGTCCCTCATGGCCTTAACTATATTGGAGCCATTGTCTGTGGAAACATAACCAACCTTGCGTTTTAGTGGGGACAGACAGTTAAGGACCTTTGTGTTAAAGACATCCAAAATGTTTTCTGCTGTGTGACGTTTCTCCAAACCAAACATGGCTAGTGTTGCATGTTTCCGAGCACCTTTAAAAACAATGTTAGTGTCAACACCTGAGTTTAGCTTTGCTTTAGCCCCTGAAAAAGAGACCCAGTGTGCAGTGATGCACATGTAATCAGCGCCTGCGCCACTGGTCCACATGTCTGTTGTCAGATGTATAGTGTGAACAGCACTCTTCTGCAAAGCTGCCCCAATCACCTTCAGAACATCTTCATGTAGTGCTGGAACCGCAACTCGGGCAAAATAGAACCGGCTAGGAACCTTCCATTTAGGGCAGAGCGCTGTCACTAATTCTAGAAAACCAACCCCTTCTACAAAAGAAAAAGGGAGAAGGTCCAGAGCTAGCATTTTAGCCAGCTTAGTGTTATACAGACGGGTCATTGGGTGGTTGCGTTCATATTGCGCTTCTGTAAACAACATCTTTTTAATGTTGCCCTGGACCAATGATTTACGGGATGATGATGATCTCTTCGACCCAGTTACGCTCGCTGATGAACTTTTCCGCATTGATGTCTCACTCTCTCCCACACTCTTAGTGTGGCTCCCATGGGGTGTGCTGCTGACATGGGAACTGGGTGTAAGTGAAGTGTTTGAATCGTCTTCTACCTCGTCATCAGCAGATGACAAATCAACGTTTTCATTACGTGCAATTCCGGCTTTCTTGACCGCCTCTAGGTGCGGAAACCATTCGACAGGGTGCCTTCTCTCAAGATGACCTCTCTGGCCTCCGGTACCATAGTTAGAACCAAGCTTACCACGACTAAATCGAAGCTTACAAAGGCTACAAATGGCTACGTTTTCCTTTTTTGGGCAAACACTAAAGAAGTCCCAAACTGGAGACTTGAAATGTCTTCGGGGGCCGGAGGAGGCGGCGATACTGGTGGTGGTGGTCCTGCTGCTAATGACAGATGAAGTGGAGGATGTGGATTGCCGAACTTCAGTACGTTTTGCACTTTCACCACCACGAATTGAGGTCGAGGACGAGGTGGGTACCTTCTTGCGAAGAAATATGGAAGCGGTAGGTTTTGGTGTACTACTTAACTCCAAATCTAATGATTCCATTTCCATTGCCTCCTCGCCGACATCGTCATCACGCTCAGCAGCTTCTCGGGATAGGGTCAAAATGTCTCTTTGCTGCATGCCCGGTGGGGCTGCAGTGACCTTTGTGATGACTGGCTCGTCGTCATCGTGAGAGGCTTCATCACCAGCAGTATCTGTCACTTCTTGTTGAGCCTCATCACACTCCATAGGTTTGAGTTTTTGGACGACCTTCCTTTTACGCTTAGGTAACGGTGTCAGATCATGGTGTGCCTCTGCCTCACTGTCAGACCGCAGTTGTGGTTCCCAAGACAGATCACTTGCACCAGAACGAGGTGGGCTTGAAGAAGATGTAGACACCCCCCTTGATCTTTTCCTTGCTAGGGATGTGGAAGACAATGAATGATCATCAGGAGGAGTGGCTTCCAATGATACCTCAGCTTCATTGTCGATTTCCAAATGTGCCCCTACTTCGGGAGGAACAACTATTGTGGGCACTTGTGAACGTCCATGCACCTTTGCTTGCGCATCTCCTTTTGCTGCCTCTCCTTCCACATGTACTTGGGCGTGTACTTGCACATGGTGTTGTTGTTGCGGCTGTGGTTGTTCAACACTTGTCAGATGAGTTACAACAACCTGTGTTGATTCAGGGACATTGCTGCTACTTTCTTGCGATGAGCCAACATCACTGGTCGATGGTGATTGGAGAAGTACACTGACTGCCTCTGAAGCACTCAAGGGCTTTGACTTAAGTTGGCGTGGTGGTGGAGGCACTGAACCCAATGGAGCAGGGGTGCTGCTCTCAGGTTGGTCCCCAGCAGATCCTGCTGCTGCAGGCGTACTTTTTTTTTTGCTCCCAAAAAAAGTGGCGGGTGGCACACCAGCCTCCTTGGTAACTTGCTTCTTCTGCTCCTTACTAGCAACTTTCTTGCTAGAGGAGCTACGGAGAACTTTCTTTGGGGCCATCTTCTTCAGAGCAGGTCAGACAGCAGGCCGCAGTTGCACGAATTGTAGAGTTGTCTGAGGCCAGACGTGACGTCGCGTGACGTTATGCTGCACACACACACCGCTGCAGGACTTCTTCCTGGCACTGGTGGTTCTCTTGAGTCTTGTGCACCTAAAAAAAATGGAAGACAGAGGAACATCAGTTCAGTTATAGAGCACAAAAAAATCGAAAAACACTGCAAAATCAGCACAATCCCAATCCATCCATGCCCTCCATAATGTTTAAATTCAAGACAACCCACAGAAAGACTAGGCCCATGCAAGACTCACTACCCCTGGCATAAATAAAGGTTGAAAAGTAGGCAAAATGGTTGGAGGCCTAACAACAAAGCCTGCATTCAAAATGGCCACTTGCCTGCCAGCACATGGCCAGTGCCTGTAGCTGCACTCAAAATGGCCACCAGCCACATGGCATGTCCCTCCCCATGAACACCCCCAAAAATCGAAAAACACTGCAAAATCAGCACAATCCCATTCCATCCATGGCCTCCATGATGTTTAAATTCAAGACAGCCCACAGAAAGACTAGGCCCATGCTAGACTCAAATACCCCTGGTGAAAAGGCCACAAGTACAGGCCCAAAAATCGAAAAACACTGCAAAATCAGCACAATCCCATTCCATCCATGGCCTCTCCATGATGTTTAAATTCAAGACAGCCCACAGAAAGACTAGGCCCATGCTAGACTCAAATACCCCTGGTGAAAAGGCCACAAGTACAGGCCCAAAAATCGAAAAACACTGCAAAATCAGCACAATCCCATTCCATCCGTGGCCTCTCCATGATGTTTAAATTCAAGACAGCCCACAGAAAGACTAGGCCCATGCTAGACTCAAATACCCCTGGTGAAAAGGCCACAAGTACAGGCCCAAAAATCGAAAAACACTGCAAAATCATCACAATCCCATTCCATCCATGGCCTCCATGATGTTTAAATTCAAGACAGCCCACAGAAAGACTAGGCCCATGCTAGACTCAAATACCCCTGGTGAAAAGGCCACAAGTACAGGCCCAAAAATCGAAAAACACTGCAAAATCAGCACAATCCCATTCCATCCATGGCCTCCATGATGTTTAAATTCAAGACAGCCCACAGAAAGACTAGGCCCATGCTAGACTCAAATACCCCTGGTGAAAAGGCCACAAGTACAGGCCCAAAAATCGAAAAACACTGCAAAATCAGCACAATCCCATTCCATCCATGGCCTCTCCATGATGTTTAAATTCAAGACAGCCCACAGAAAGACTAGGCCCATGCTAGACTCAAATACCCCTGGTGAAAAGGCCACAAGTACAGGCCCAAAAATCGAAAAACACTGCAAAATCAGCACAATCCCATTCCATCCATGGCCTCCATGATGTTTAAATTCAAGACAGCCCACAGAAAGACTAGGCCCATGCTAGACTCAAATACCCCTGGTGAAAAGGCCACAAGTACAGGCCCAAAAATCGAAAAACACTGCAAAATCAGCACAATCCCATTCCATCCATGGCCTCTCCATGATGTTTAAATTCAAGACAGCCCACAGAAAGACTAGGCCCATGCTAGACTCAAATACCCCTGGTGAAAAGGCCACAAGTACAGGCCCAAAAATCGAAAAACACTGCAAAATCAGCACAATCCCATTCCATCCGTGGCCTCTCCATGATGTTTAAATTCAAGACAGCCCACAGAAAGACTAGGCCCATGCTAGACTCAAATACCCCTGGTGAAAAGGCCACAAGTACAGGCCCAAAAATCGAAAAACACTGCAAAATCATCACAATCCCATTCAATCCATGGCCTCCATGATGTTTAAATTCAAGACAGCCCACAGAAAGACTAGGCCCATGCTAGACTCAAATACCCCTGGTGAAAAGGCCACAAGTACAGGCCCAAAAATCGAAAAACACTGCAAAATCAGCACAATCCCATTCCATCCATGGCCTCTCCATGATGTTTAAATTCAAGACAGCCCACAGAAAGACTAGGCCCATGCTAGACTCAAATACCCCTGGTGAAAAGGCCACAAGTACAGGCCCAAAAATCGAAAAACACTGCAAAATCAGCACAATCCCATTCCATCCATGGCCTCCATGATGTTTAAATTCAAGACAGCCCACAGAAAGACTAGGCCCATGCTAGACTCAAATACCCCTGGTGAAAAGGCCACAAGTACAGGCCCAAAAATCGAAAAACACTGCAAAATCAGCACAATCCCATTCCATCCATGGCCTCTCCATGATGTTTAAATTCAAGACAGCCCACAGAAAGACTAGGCCCATGCTAGACTCAAATACCCCTGGTGAAAAGGCCACAAGTACAGGCCCAAAAATCGAAAAACACTGCAAAATCAGCACAATCCCATTCCATCCGTGGCCTCTCCATGATGTTTAAATTCAAGACAGCCCACAGAAAGACTAGGCCCATGCTAGACTCAAATACCCCTGGTGAAAAGGCCACAAGTACAGGCCCAAAAATCGAAAAACACTGCAAAATCATCACAATCCCATTCAATCCATGGCCTCCATGATGTTTAAATTCAAGACAGCCCACAGAAAGACTAGGCCCATGCTAGACTCAAATACCCCTGGTGAAAAGGCCACAAGTACAGGCCCAAAAATCGAAAAACACTGCAAAATCAGCACAATCCCATTCCATCCATGGCCTCTCCATGATGTTTAAATTCAAGACAGCCCACAGAAAGACTAGGCCCATGCTAGACTCAAATACCCCTGGTGAAAAGGCCACAAGTACAGGCCCAAAAATCGAAAAACACTGCAAAATCAGCACAATCCCATTCCATCCGTGGCCTCTCCATGATGTTTAAATTCAAGACAGCCCACAGAAAGACTAGGCCCATGCTAGACTCAAATACCCCTGGTGAAAAGGCCACAAGTACAGGCCCAAAAATCGAAAAACACTGCAAAATCATCACAATCCCATTCAATCCATGGCCTCCATGATGTTTAAATTCAAGACAACCCACAGAAATACTAGGCCCATGCAAGACTCACTACCCCTGGCATAAATAAAGGTTGAAAAGTAGGCAAAATGGTTGGAGGCCTAACAACAAAGCCTGCATTCAAAATGGCCACTTGCCTGCCAGCACATGGCCAGTGCCTGTAGCTGCACTCAAAATGGCCACCAGCCACATGGCATGTCCCTCCCCATGAACACCCCCAAAAATCGAAAAACACTGCAAAATCAGCACAATCCCATTCCATCCATGGCCTCCATGATGTTTAAATTCAAGACAGCCCACAGAAAGACTAGGCCCATGCTAGACTCAAATACCCCTGGTGAAAAGGCCACAAGTACAGGCCCAAAAATCGAAAAACACTGCAAAATCAGCACAATCCCATTCCATCCATGGCCTCTCCATGATGTTTAAATTCAAGACAGCCCACAGAAAGACTAGGCCCATGCTAGACTCAAATACCCCTGGTGAAAAGGCCACAAGTACAGGCCCAAAAATCGAAAAACACTGCAAAATCAGCACAATCCCATTCCATCCGTGGCCTCTCCATGATGTTTAAATTCAAGACAGCCCACAGAAAGACTAGGCCCATGCTAGACTCAAATACCCCTGGTGAAAAGGCCACAAGTACAGGCCCAAAAATCGAAAAACACTGCAAAATCATCACAATCCCATTCAATCCATGGCCTCCATGATGTTTAAATTCAAGACAACCCACAGAAATACTAGGCCCATGCAAGACTCACTACCCCTGGCATAAATAAAGGTTGAAAAGTAGGCAAAATTGTTGGAGGCCTAACAACAAAGCCTGCATTCAAAATGGCCACTTGCCTGCCAGCACATGGCCAGTGCCTGTAGCTGCACTCAAAATGGCCACCAGCCACATGGCATGTCCCTCCCCATGAACACCCCCAAAAATCGAAAAACACTGCAAAATCAGCACAATCCCATTCCATCCATGGCCTCCATGATGTTTAAATTCAAGACAGCCCACAGAAAGACTAGGCCCATGCTAGACTCAAATACCCCTGGTCAAGGCCCCAACAACAGGTCAAAAATCGAAAAACACAACATTTTACAAAAAAAAAAAATCGAAAAACACAGAAAAATCAGCACAATCCCAATTCATCTATGGCCTCCATGATGTTTAAGTTCAAGACAACCCACAGAAAGAATCAGTCCACCCACCACTGAGTACCCCTGGGAAAAGGCCCCAAAACAGCCCAAAAATCGAAAATCCCAAAATTTTAGTTGCAGCAACTGTAATGCCCCAAACAAACTTACTTGTAAAATTTCTAATCCAACAGTGATCCAAAGAAAGTCAAAAAGGCCTCAAATCCAAAGATCCAGCAGCATCCACAAAAGGTAATCCTTCCAGGTCCACATCCGAATGAAAAGTGACCAGGAGATGGACAAAGCACTGGGAGGAGCCTGCTGAACAGGAACAGGAAGTTGAAGACTATGGGGCACTTCCTTCCTCCCACCCCCCTGCCCCCCTCCCCAAAATGGACTCCTCGCTAAAAAAGTGCAGGCAAATGTCAAACTAAGGAGTTATTCACATAAAAATCATCATTTCTAGAAGGTTTATGCTGCTTGCTGGTGGATTTCTTGTGCAGAATTGCAAATTTATATTTTCGCGCGCCGCATCTCAAATCTCGCAATTGCGAAGTACCGCGAGACGTGATCTCGTCGTACTCGCGTTGACAAACTATCGCTGGCAAGCCGCGATGACGTAATCGCGCTCGCCAATTCCCGCGGGATCACACAGCAAGATCCAAAATGGCGCAGCACTCGCAAACTATCGAAAAAAACAACTCGGCAAACGATGATAAACGCCGCGCGCCGCAAAAATTGTATCACCAACGCGCGCGCCGCCAAAAAAATCCGCTGCGTGCGAATTTGCGGATTTTGCGGGAAATCCGCAAATCTCGCGGATTGCGGATTTCCCGAAAATCCGCAAAATCCGCGAGCGGAACGGATTTTCCGCCCACGCTTAGTCAGGACCAGGGGTAGGCGGAGTTTGCGGAGTTTGCAGAGTTGAAATATTTTGGAATTCACATAATTGCCTATAAACTCCATTAAATTCTGTGGAGTTCCACTCTGCCTACATGTAACACTGAGATTCGTCCCCACTCTCTTCACTCACCTCTCAATGCCGCCTCCTCTCATGAAAGGAGTGCCTTGCTGCCCAAGAAGATGGTTGGAGGTGGTGGCAGCACTACATCGGGCTCCCAAGGGGCCGGGGAGCCACCTCTGCTGCCCCTGCGGGCTCCCCACTGATGCCTAATGGTGCGGTACT